>NC_079164.1:12186490-12486490 GCF_947568905.1 Ostrea edulis | reverse complement strand
AAATGAAGTTAAATTCTGATACTGTCGACATTTCTGGAATCACGAAATCACTTCATTCAAAACTTTTGTAATTGCTCATGGGATATAAATCTTTATACAATGTAGTTTAGATACTCAATATCTTAAAGGTATATTGCTAAAACAAAAATGTACTACATACATCATGTCCACATGATAACGGTACTCCGTGTGACTTTGACACTTTGTGAATAATCGTGCCACGGAGGGTTTTTTGGTTGGAGGTTTGCACAGAAACTGCCTCTTCAAAGGCACACACCTTTTTTTTTTTAGGCCCACTAAAACATGGACGTTGGGTCCGCGGGGCCCAGTGTTTTTAACCTGCACTGTAATGTGATCGGTATAAACGGTTTTTATGAGCGATTTGTGTATTACACCCAGAGAGTACTTATTTCATCCAAAATGCACCTGAAATACCAAAGGAATTTAACATTCATGAATTCAAGGAGGACCTGTATAAAAAAAAAACGACCTAACTATTGGTTTGAAACACGTCAGACATTTTGTATTGGTTAGAAATTATTAGGACGTTGTATTCCTTCTACAGGTAGGAGTTATGAGATTGATCACTGTTTGTAATCTTCGCCGTTTTCATTGTTATATAGCGACCATTGATAGAATTTGCAAAATGCTGACTTTAAACGAGAAAAATGAGAGAACGATTGAAAATGTTTCATGGTTTGAGATTCTGAAATTCTAAAATGATTTCGAGTGCACTATATGTTTGGTATCAAGGAGAAGATTACTAATCCTGTTTGTGTGTAGAAGTTTTTTAGATTAATATCAAGACATTATTTACAAGTAGCTTTATTTATATGAACCAGATTCAGTGGTGTACTCTCTGCAATGCTCGCCTGGGTACTGTCATCACAGCGGAACGTGCTCGAATACTCCGAACGCCACCTGTGCATGTACAGTTGGATTTGTAGGGAAAAGGTGTAACTCAAGTGAGTATTGTTTCAGAATTACGTAAGATTATCTTATCCATTCCACCAAGAACTTATCTTATCCACCCCACCAAGAAATTATCTTATCCACTCCACCAAAAAATATCTTATTCATTCCACCAGAAAATTATCTTATCCACTCTACCAAGGATATTGACTCCACCAAAAATTATCTTATTTACCCCACCATGAAATTATGTTATATTTTCCACTCCATTAAGAAATTATCTTTTCCACTATGGCAGGAAATTATCTTTTCCACTCTAGCGAGAAATTACCTTATCCACTTCACCAAAAAATTATCTTATTCACTTCACCGTGGTACACTGATGTGCGTTTGCTCGTCCGCCTTTTCCTGTGCAAAATGTGGCCGAGTGGTTAGAGCATCGCGGTCAAAATCACACGGCATCTCACCTCTGGTCGGCGCGGGTTCGAATCCCGGTCGTGCCGGTAAGTGAGAAAGTTTCCCAGTTTACTTTCGGAAGGTCGGTGATCTCTTCCCAGGTACATTGTATCTGGGTTCTCTCTTCCACCAATAAAAACTGGGCGCCACCAGATAACTGAAAAATTGTTGAATGTGGCGGCAAACATCAACATAATGTACATATGATAACTTTATAAACTTTCTGTTTATTGATCTTTTTGAAGATGGCATGAAGGCTTTTAGGAATGAAATCTACGACAGGGATATGTTTAACAACACCAAGGCTAAGCAGGATACGGAGAAGGTCATGCTTATATTACAAGAACACATTTCATACACCTACCAATTACCGAAAACAGTGGTAAGCAGATATAAAGCTTTAGATATTAGTTTTTTATTTGCTTTCTATGATAAACAGAAACACGATAGAAAAGTCATATATTCCATTCAAACAATCACATGCACCATGTTTCTTTCATTCTATGACAGGAATATATGAATGAGATCTTAGAAGAAATTGCAGTCGTAATGCGAAATCAGACAATTGAGAACAGAGCAATGGAAAATGCCGACTTTCTGCCGTTAACACAGGGTATGTTTAAATTTTCTACATGAACTACTTACTTCCCCTACCTCAGCCTACGTCATCACGTAATACATATCAGGCGAGAAGTGGGGTTTTTATTTCGTCATTGAATCTTCTACAAAAAGTTCTATTTTTAGATTACGTTGATATTCTTACGTACATTGTGACGATACTAAACGACGAAGGTTGTTCTGTCGGACAAACGATAAACTGCACGCTAAACGAGACAGAGGTAATGACAGTAATCTACATGCAATTCCACACAAAGCAGGAAGACCGTCGATACAAATCATGTGTAATATTTATGGTGCATTGTTTAGTACTCTAACTTGCTGAGCAAAGCGGAGGACAACTTAGTGCAAATAACCAGCGTTATGGTGATGACGTCTGTGGAGGAAGGACAGATGAGGACAATAGATGTCAGGGATATCATCTCCTTTACGGTCCTCAAGTCCAAAGGCAAAGACCTACCCTTCAATTTCCATGCAAAATACGGATCTATCACGCTACCTTACTATGAGACCTTTCAGGACACAATAGGAAGAGAGACAGTCGCACTAAACGTATGTATTGATTTGTAAATATTTCTTTTCCTTGAGCACGATTTAATGGCATAGACGTTTATAATTGCCCTTGAATATTTAACAACGTCAATTATAATTGTCCAGTTTATAATTATCGATCTCTTGTTCGAACGATCTCAAACACTGTAACACAGAAATATGGTACATTGTAAGTACGACGTCAATAGCATTAGTTGTATTTCTACATTTGCTGACAGAGAAAGTTATTTTTTCTCAACTCTTATGCATTTTTGTGCTTAGTCGCATCTGATGTAGCACTGGTTTCGAATTTCATTGATTTCATCATTTTTGTTGTTGTTGATATTATTAATATGTCGAAATCCATACTTCCGAAATGCTATATTGATATTGAAGATTTCAAAAAACAACGTTAACATATTAGCTGAACATCGGTATGAAATGCCTCTCATATAGGTGCTGACATACAACAAGAGCCCGTATGGTTTCGTAAACAACACGGACGCTGTTTCTTCAGGGATTATAAAGGTCATAGTTACGGACACCAATGGACGACAGATCGAACTTGACGATTCAGATGACCCTGTCGATATGACTGTAGATATGACACAGGTATACATATATTTACAGACCATTATATCTACTTATTCATATTTAGTCATTCATTAATACACAAACGCATGCTATATATGGACAATTATTAATTATGATATATTGCCTATGTTGGAAACCGGTCGGGGGCAATAGCCCAGTGATAGAACTTTCGTATTGTAATCGGGAGGCATGAGGTCAAACCCCGCTCGTCCATGGCCTCGTCAATCCTAAATAGTAAAAAGATAACGAACAGGGATCAATCTCATAACTCCTATAAGTAATACAAAATAGATAGTTGGACAAACATGGACCCCTGGACACTCCAGAGATGGGATCAGGTGCCTAGGAGGAGTAAGCATTCCCTGTCGACCGGTCACGCCCGCTGTGAGTGATAATCACGGGTCATTCGCATATGACCTTAAAACCAGAGGTCCCGTTTCGCAGCAGGCGTAGGCGTGTTATAAAACTTACTGTTGCAGCCTTGAGCGCTAAGCATGGCTTTAAATTTGTGGCACTTCATCTATAGCTGGTGACGTCTGAATATGAGTGAAAAATTCGCGACTGGATGCAAAACAAACAACTACCAAATCAATGTTGGAATCCTAATGTATAATAGCCTGTCAATTTACGCAATTGCAGTATCCTAAGAAAACGTTTTTATATTTCTACTTTATACTGCCTGTTTATTTATCTGTTATGAAATTGAAACATCATTACTTATACTAGATGTTTTTATGTGCGGTACATTGCTTTGCTCATCCTTAGATTTTCTCCGCCACACACACCTGGCAGGATATGGAGAAGCTGTCCGATGGACGGTCCATGTGTGTCGCTTTCAGTAATTCAACATACAGTGCTTTTGTTTTGGAGCTGCATTTGCAGTCTCAGACAACATGTGATATGTATGGTATCTATGGAAACACAGGATATCCAACCAGATCTCGATATGATTTGGCGGTAAAAACGAAAGGAATTAATAAGATTCTTAAATCGAGACCTTATGGACTTGCCGTTAACTTTACGAACCAGGTGCTTCAGATAACCATACATAATACGAACTATGCCAGTGGGGGATATATGGATCCTCTTGTTATTACACTGAAATGTGCAGGTAAGAAAATGGTATCCTCGTGTTATAAATCAAACGACTACTACCCGGTATATCTACTCTGATAAAAGGTAAACTTGCGTTAACAATTGTACAATTTTAGATATTATACTTAGCTTAATATATTAATATCAAGAGTATAGTTTAACTTTGTGTAATTCATACAGATGACGTAGCTAAACGGAAGAAAAGACAAGGTATGTTAAATTTTCCTAGCATGTTTAGCAAATGACTGTAAATATGCTTCACCGAACGTGTATAGTATTCATTATAGAACACCATATTTAAAAGTCATTTACCGCAAGTGAAAATTATTCAAGGTTTTCTAAAAAAAAAAAAAAATCAAAAAAAAAAACCATTTGCTTAAAGTGCGTTACATTCTTTGGAGGGAAAAGCCATTCGCCAAATCAAGTGAAAATGATAAGCGACAACATGAAATATGTCTAAGATAATTTACTTGACCGTGATAGCTCATTGGATAGTACCTGCTCCTTAGCCAAACGCTTGAGATTTTAAGTTGAGAGTCAAGTGCCTTCTGGATGAAACCTTAAGCAAGATCACGTGACATGACAGACCTTGACATGATAATTAACCTTCACTGTTATGACTCTGTACGTTATGTCTGGGTCAAATATTGTGGCACTTTCCCTATGTAAATTCTCATTGAACGTAAAACAAACAAACCTATGTTATCTAAAATGCATTGTCTTCTTTTAAAAGTTTCCTCAACTGTGCATCGCTTTCGGACACAGGAAATATCTCTGTCACAGTTTGTTAGTACATCATGGGAGGATACTAACAATGCCAAGGTTTGCAAACTGCAAAATTATTCTTTTATTTTTCATATTTACATTCTACTTTCATTCCTGTCGGAATTCCCAATCGTTAAAAATACCTACATTTTACTATGTTTACCAAGATTCACACACGCATTGTTCAAAACTACAGCGCATACATGAATAAATGGCTATCATTGCAATTTGTAAAAAACATCAAATGCAAAAATTTTGCAAATTTAAATGTTTATAGAACATTAAACCACAAACAAAATAAATGTCAAGTGTTTATTTCTAAGTCTCAAACATTTCACTGATTTTCTATCAAAGGATAATATGTAATTATCATATTTTTCTAATTGTTAGATCGACAAGGCAGAAGGCAATCATATCAAATTCAAAAGCACTTTTTTCGGAACTTTTGCGACCAACACATTGTTCATTCCTCCCACCATGATTGATTTCGATGCAATCTTTTTGAACTTCTTCGAGCGCCTCAGAAACACACCTCATGTACTCGTGACGTATGTGATCTTATTTGTGCTGGTCGTTATTCTGACATTATATCTCAGAAGAGTGGACAAACACGATCATCTAATCGTGAGTACAAAATCTCTTTGTGGACTGTATATGTTCTCAATTAACATTTGATTTTAATCAATTTTTTTTAATATTTCATTGTTGCATTGCTGTTGACATAATATTTAAGATATCGTATCTTTCATATGAATATAAAATTTTGAACACAAAATATAATTTGTATACGAGAAATTGCCTTGATATGCAATGCATTTTTGAATATACCAAAACAAAATGTCATGTTCGAAATCGTCTCTGCAACCTGACAATAAGTAAACATGCACAAATGATGACTAAACTATTACCAAAACTATTTCACAGTGGAATTACCTGCCCTTGGCTGATAATAAGAAAAGCAACACGTATAGATACGCCATCTCCGTTTTCACCGCCGTCAGATCATCTCGCACCTTAACATCCATGCCGTACTTTGTTCTAGAGGGATCTTTGGGATCCACAGGCAATCGTATCCTATTTGACGGACAACGCCAGGTTCTATTGAAAAATAATTTTTAAAAGCTTGATTTAGCAGTAAACGTTGATATCCATTTTTTCTTAACCTTATCATCTAATATATACATGTGTCTAATGATACAGTGAAAATCCAAATAGTTTTCAGTGTGTAAATATCATACTTTAGTAATCATAGACTAAATAACAATCTCATAAATTGTGTCATGATACTACAGTTTGTATATATAATTTTGGACACATTTTATAGAATTTCCAAAATGGGACCTGCAGTAACTTTATTATGACAACAGAAAACGATTTGGGAAAACTTGATAGATTGACAATATGGACTGACAACAAAGGAAAGTCTCCAGACTGGATGTTATCAAAAGTTATTGTTGTAGATATCTCTACGAATGAGAGGTACAAATTATTCATACGAACATTCAAATATTTGATAAACCGGGGAAACCATTTGATGAGATATGAACTCAAAAATAATAAAATTATGCATTACGCATGTAAGTTATGGTCAGTTAATCTTTTCTATGCAAATGAGAATCTAAGAAATACTGAATCAATAGATAAAATGTTAATTTCAACTCTTATGACGCGAAACAGACTTAACACAGATGTTGAATGACTTGAGTGTTCTACATCACGTCATACAATGACGTCACACGGAATACGGTATCGTATTCACACTAAAATGATTTATCGGAAGGTCATGCCCTCGCAATGGTTTCTCCAATAGTGAGGTTGAATTGAATATAGATTGATGTATTTGCTGAAGAAATCCTGCTCATGATATCGGTCTGTGCACTTGGTGCATTATCAACTTTGATTTATTTACATCATTATAACTAATGATATTTACGAAGCAATAGCTGTATTGTTTAGATAATTCTGTTTATTTTTATACTATTGCCTCAATTTATTTAGTGCATGTCCTTGCACCAAGGCCGTTTCGTTGATACTGGATTTTTTCCCCCGTACTAAACAGCACATGTGCCATCATAGTCTAACCTATTTAGTGCATTTCACACACAACAAATATTTGCATAAACAGGTTAAACAATATATAATATATGTATTGGATTTATGAGATTGATCACTGTTCGTTATCTTCACCTTTCACACGGGTATTTTCCATGGAGAGTGTGGATTTCAAGCATCTTATTTCCATAGAATCGCTTATATTTAGCCTTCCTCAAAAACACTTCAGAGGATAAAATGACTGATGAAAGGTGAAGATAGTGATATATAATAGACATGTTTGTTTGCGAAGGTTTACAAAAAATATGATGATTGCTATATAATGAATAAATGTATTTACTGACATAGAACTAAAATGTAAACATTTTGAGAGGAGGTTGGTTTTTGAATTTGTGATTGTAAGAAGCTGCTGTTGTTTTCTTTACAGCTATGTATTTCTTTGTGGAGAATGGGTTTCGCAGAGGTATGGCAAATGTGATGCATGGGCTGTTCTCGAACCGCTTTCAAAGGACATTCTAGTACGTGAGACTATCTTCACGGAGACAACTAGAAAGGGATTCTTTGACGATCATCTCTGGTTCTCCATTTCTAAGCGTCCAAATTATAGTCAGTTTACAAGGGTTCAGAGACTGTGGACATTGGTTGCGTTGTTGTTCCTCTCCATGGTAACCTCTGCTATGTGGTTTAATCAAGAGCCCTCGGATGATGAACAAGACCAGGAGACTGCCAGTACTATAAGAACTGTTGAATTGGGGCCATTTAAACTAAGTTACAAGCAACTGTATGTAGGACTGATGTCTTCTGTTATTACTTTTTTGCCTTCCATTCTTATGGTTGCAATCTTCAAAAACAGAAAACTTAAACAAGAACACACCACCTCTTCAGATATTGAAAGCGATACAAAAAATGTTCCCAAGAAGAATAAAAAGCGGAGACAACTGCCTTGGTGGACTATATATTTTGCGTATGCTTTAGTTATCGTATGCATATCGTGTGGAGGGACATTTACATTTCTTTATTCGTTGGAATTCGGAGCGGAGAAAACAAATGATTGGCTCCTTTCCTTTGTAATTGGAACAGTTATGGGTGCTCTTCTGTTGGAACCCGTAAAGGTGGAAGTCAATCCATTTTGTTTATATTCTACGTTTTAAAAATACATGTATACTGTGTTCTTTTGATGATCATTAAATCCATCTTGTTATAGGTTCTTCTGATCGCCATCTTGATTGCGTGTTGCCTGCAAAGATCGATAGATGCCATGTCAGATATTAGGAATCCTTATAAGAGCACGAAAGGTTTATATATATAATAATTTATATATGCGTTACATTGTTACCAATATTCCCCATTTGTACGTTGCTACATTTTACCATATGAACGACTGAAGCAATGTTATAATGCATTTGATACGTATGAATCTTATTTTAACGTAACTGAAAAATTCACAAATATGTTTTCTTCTGTCTATCAGAAGACGACGTAGAGGAGACAGACGATGTAGGAGACACTAAGATTTTCTACTATCCTTGTCCGAGTACGACAGCAAATTCTAACAGAAACCAACTGAGAAAGAAACGTTTTAAGCTAGACAATGAACTAGCAGTGTATTTGAAGTCTGTCCTCCTTTGCATCTTGTACATATTACTCTTAGCCATGATCTGTTCACACAACATCACAACGGAAGCTTATCATCAGAACGAGGCTATGAGTATTTCCATTAACAACAGTTTCCAGGTAAACTTGAAAATTATTACATTACAAAATACAGATTAATATTTAGCAACTCTTCGATCATTTAATAATTTTGAAATTTATCGAGTTTTTTTAAGTTTAGGTGATTAATGAAACATAACATAATTTCTTTCTATCTAAATTAACGTTCTAGAGTTTTTCTTCATTGTTAATGGTATTGCATGCGTGTTGTGAAATCAATTTAGTATATTTGTCTGGTAGTGCAGGAACAAACGTCTTACAAGTTTATATTGCATTACATCATAACTCTGTCTACAAAGATATCAATATGCTATTTATTGGATCATGTGTTTTAAGATATATCCGTTAACTATTTCTTAAAGGTCAACACAACAGATGATATTTGGACCTGGCTGAGTAACTACTATATTCCCAATGTTTGGGCAAAGTATTTTGGTAATGGTAATTTGAGGACGGCGTATGAACAGAGATTTACGTATGATGGATATAACTACAGAATGTCGCTTATCCAACTTCGACAAGTTCGTTCCTATGGTAGGTCTATATCATTTGTATTTTCTAAGTATGTTGGTATATGTCGTACACGAGTAAATTTACATTATATATGTAACGCCTATTGCAAGATTATGCCACGTGAAAATGCCTTTCATTGAGAAATAGCTTGATAGCCCACATAAGTTTGGTCTTATCCTATGTCATAATGGATATATTAATTCTCTGTTTCCTATATATATCAGGCAATTGTAGTGGACCTGAGGTTGTACAAAATGTGGTTACGAGGTGCACGAATAACTATGATATCGAAACAGAATCCATGGAACATTTTTGTCCTGGTGAGTAATATGTGTGTTCATTGAGTAAAAGAAATGTTTCTTTTTATAATTTTATTTCAGTAGAAGAAAAGTAGCATACCTATTGTTCAAATCTAAAACTGATGTCATTTCTGTAGGTTGGGCGACATTTAACTCTTCCTGTTTCGATGAAAACGAGTTGACAGACTACAGTTTCCAGTATAAATCTTCCACAGAAGTGAAGGCGTTGCCTTATTTCGGGGAATATGCTTATTATAATGGCGGGGGATATCAGATGCAGTTAGGTCCGAAGCAATCCCTGGTCATCGAACACATTAATGAGCTTAAATCGAACACCTGGATAGATGGAAATACTCGTGCAATATTCATCGATTCGAACACGTTCAATGCCAACAGCAAGTTGTTTACACATTTGAAAGTTGTATTTGAAATTTCTGAATACGGAGACATTACAATGACAACAGTTTCTAAATCCTCCAACTTGTATCCGTACGTGTATGCATTGGATTACTTAATTCTGTGTCTGCAGATAGTATTTATAATCATTATTGTGGCCAAAATTGTTATATTTGGAATTGATATCTTCAAAATGAAGCGGAAGTGTATTGTTTCTATCGGTATGTGGGTTACATTAGCGGAAATAGTGTTGGCAATACTGGCCATTGTATTCTTCATAATTCGAATCGACAAAACTATCAAAGCAGTGGATGAAATCAACAACAGTAACGGTTAGTCTCCTTCTGAAAATATTATATAATTTTATGTTCCTCGTAATAAACAAGATTTCTGTATAATTATACATTTAATACTGTTCATGTTTAAGTAAATTAAAAACAAATAGATAACTGATTCGTATTTTTAAAAAGGTTGCATATAACTACTTGAAATGTTCGGGTATTGGATATAACGGGGATTTGTGTTCTTTACAGGTGCTTTTGTATCATTTGAAGAAGTCGAGATATACGATGAAATTTACCGTGGCTGTATAGCTGGGGTATTCTTTATTGTGATTCTTCGACTCTTAGAACCTCTAGCCTTCAACTATCACCTGTTTGTTCTGAAGAAATCCCTGCTGAAAGCCAAGGCAGATATATTGTCTTACATCGTATTGATTTCGTTTTGCTTGGTGGCCTTTGCCTCGTATCTCTATGTGACTGTAGGAAGACATGTTTCCGAATTCAAGAACATGCCGACGGCGTTAACAACTTTGTTGCAGATGTTGCTATCAATGATATCTTTCCGTGTCAACGTTGAAATGTCTTCTACACAAGCGCAGATTTTTGTTAGTTTCTTTGCTTTCTTTGTGTCCATAATAGGCATCAATGTATTTATTGGAATACTTACTTGGAATTTCTACTACATCAAAATCATGCAAAGTGACTCGGAGGCGGCACAGAAATTAATTTTTAACCAGGAACTCAACGATCACTTCTGGTGGAGAATTGATCAACTATTGAGTAGAATTATTCTACCTAGATTTCGTACGTGGTTAAATCATTTCATCTGTCAATTTTAGTTACAGTTGTGCTTGGTTTTATCATTTTAATTATTTAACAAATTGCAGATTCAATTTAACAAGTCTTTTTTCATATATTACAGGAATGGGTGGTACCGATAATAGTATCTATAAGGTTTGTATCCATGTAATGCATAACAAGCAGGATAAACAGCATTATTAGGATACTATGGTACACATAGCGTATGCCTTTAGTCAGGCCACCATGGAAGATAATATCGAACACAAACTGTAGCTTTCCAATCAAAGTCCGAATTTGAACTGAATACTGTATTAAAGTAATGTCTTAAGTGTTTTATTCATAAATGAACGATTTTCAATTAATGTATATATCAGTCATTTACTTTCAGAAAGTGGAACAAAAGATTGATTGTATACGACAAAAGTTTAATGATATTGCAAAGGAGGAGATCGAGTGGACGTATTCTACAACCGCAATCATGTTCATGTGCAAGAAGCAGAGGAAGACCAATCTTCTTGCATGTTGTGTAACCGCGCAAAACACAGATATCAAGTACAGGTACATGCACAGATACGTAAATTAAACACAAAAATTATCTGTGACCACATTATGCCTATCTTTAATAGAAACACATTTTCTCATTCACTTCTAATGCTACTTCACTTTTTCAGATTCTTTGATCAGATGACAAAGTCAACAAGACTAGTTCTTTTCCTGCCTTATGTTAGACCTGGCGATGCTCCAGACCTAGCGTGTCGCGAAGTTCCCATATCTCATTTCTTACTCAGCGGCATTTCTATCCCCTTCAGCATACTAGCGAAGTCTGACGTGTTTGAATTCGATGCACGAGGAGATTTACACGTTATTAAGGTTATATTATGTAATAATTTTTCAGATAACCATAATTTTATCCTTCTTCAGAAACACGAAACTGGTAAAGACCAATGCATACATTTCAGAGTGGATCCAGAATAACCTTTAAAGGTGGTACCTTCAGAGCTGAAGATGTTGTACAGTTTAGTTATGATAACATGAAAACATGGCAGAGGAAGTTCTTACGTGAGGTAAATTATCTCAAAAGGGTGCCGTTGTAATGGCGATAACCTAAAATTTTCAGCAGGGAAAATATTCGCTAGATGCATTACCGCACATATACTGGATTCCAAACCTACACATAAACCGATACATTGCACGATCTAGTAAATGATCAACATGCAAGCCCTTATTCTTACTAAAGAGAAACGCCAGACATATTAAGCCGCAATACGTGCAAGAATTGGTGTAGATCAAATGTCGATTCTCAAAACTCCAAAAGAAATTAGTAAATTTGAAATCACAATTTTTCCCAAATTAACAGCATTAATGCGTATGACTTTTCAACACATCACATGATCATTCCTCCCTATAATTTAAATACCAAGGTTTTTCCCCACCATATATGTTTCTTCAATTAAAATGGAACGGGTAATTTTTTTTATCTTGTGTTTAATCATCCAAAACCATTACTTAGTATAACATCACTCCGATTCTACTTCGAAGATGATATTATAAAGATGCTGGATTTCCTCATTCACAATATTTATGTCTTTGATGATGTCTTTTGGAATCCCCTGGGCACACATTGAGTTACATTATTAACTGACCTGTTTTTTTGTATTATTATTACGTAGAATTTACTCAAAACTCTCTACATCAGGAAAAATATTGCCGTGACTTCAACTCGAGAAATATCGACGACGTTATCTATCAGCAATACTAATTTCCATTCATGAAAGGTGAAGATAACAAACAGTGATCAATCTCATAAACCTCATAAGCAATACAAAATAGAGAGTTGTGCAAACACGGATCCTTGGACACAGCAGAGGTGGAATTAGGTTCCTAAGAGGAGTAACCATCACCTGTCGACCGGTCACACCCGCCGTGAGCCCTATATTTTGATCAGGTAAACTGAGTTATCCGTAGTCAAAATCAGTGTGCCACGAACTGTCTAACAATCGGTATGAAACACGTCAGACAGCATTTGACCCAATGATAGGTTGTATTGGCAAACTAGATCGTGATAACCACCATAGCATTTGCAAAATGCTGACTTTAAACGAGACTGTTGAAACCCCTGTATCATTAACTTGTTTATCAGTAGCTTGCCTCGATTCAAAAACTGACCATTCGCGGAACAAGCTCCTGCGTATCGAATCAGTTGAGAGAGATAAACACCATATGCAGGTGATAATGGAATATTGCTACATAAATATGGAAAGTTGATGATGGAGAAGCTGCAATCATCCCGTTTGTCATAAAGTTGAGTTGTCAGTTTGCCGTTAATATCTACTTTCAATAAAATATCTAAGTATGGAGCAGAAGTGGACGACTCTGTGGTGTCTTTTATTTCGAGCTCGAGGGGATATATCGAATCGACATATGAATGAAATTATTATTCATATGTCATTTCCACATAGCCCAGTAAACTCGAAATAAAAGACACCAACAAGTCTTCCATATCTGCTGCATTGTAGTTATGAGATTTACCACTATTCGTTATCTTCGCCTTTCATTTGTAAGTTTCGTTGAACATTTTCAGATAAATAATATCGTGTGTTCTTTTCCTTCGTCTGTGTAAGGTAAAGATAACGAACAGTGATCAATCTCATAACTCCTATAAGCAATACAAAATAGATAGTTGGGCAAACACGGACCCCTGGACACACCAGAGGTGGGATCAGGTGCCGAGGAGGAGTAAGCATCCCCTCTTGACCGGTCACACCCGCTGTGAGCCCCATATCCTGATCAGGTAAACGGAGTTAGCCGCAGTCAAAATCAGTGTGCCAAGAACGGCTTAACAATCGGTATGAAACACGTCAGACAGCATTTGACCCAATGCGAGCTCGTATTGACGAACTAGATCGTTATAACGACCATAGAATTTGCGAAATGCTGACTTCAATCGAGACTGTTGAAATCCCTGAACCATCAACTTGTTTGTCAGTAACTTACCTCGATTTAAAAACTGACTATACCCAGAACAAGCTCTTGCATATCGAATTAGTTGAGATATATAAACACCATATGCAGGTGACAATGGAATATTGCTACATAAATGTGGGAAATTGACGATGGGGAAGCTGAAATCATCCCGTTTGTCATACAGTTGAGTTGTCAGTTTGCCGTTAATATCTACTTTCAATAAAATATCTAAGTATGAAGCAGAAGTGGACGACTCTGTGGTGTCCTTTATTTCGAGCTCACAGGGATATATCAAATCGACATATGAATGAAAGCTATCATTGTTAATAGACAAAACGTCATCGATATATCTATAAGTCGAATTGAAGGTCACAGCGAGAGATTTTTTCTTCTCACGTAGAAGTTTTTGAATAAATTCTGCTTCATATGAATATAAAAACAGGTCAGCTAACAAAGGAGCACAATTCGTGCCCATGGGAATTCCAACAGACTGTTAGAAGACCTGATCACCAAAGACCACGAAGATATTGTCAATGAGGAACTCTAGCATATTTTTTATTTCAACTTCAGAGTACTTGTGCGTGGAATCAGAGTGGTGTTTAACAAAGTAAGTTTTTGAATGACTGATCACTAGATATGAGTATTTCCGTTTTCCGTTTTTGTTGAAGAAGCAACTGTCTATGATGTCAAAAAGTCTAGTCTTTAATTTATCGTGAGGAATGGTCGTGTATAGTGTTGAAAAGTCATAGGTTTTAATGCTATTGATTTGGGGAAAATTCTGTGATTTCAAGTTTACTAAAAGTTCTCTAGAATTTTTTAGAATCCACATTTGATTAACACCACTTCTGGCATATGTAGTCGCGCAGTAAGTTTGAAGTTTCTCCTTCACAGCTGTTAACATTTTCGTGAGGAGCAAAGATAGGGGCTTGGTAGAGCACTTACTGGATCCAGCAATGTATCTTTGTTTGTAAGGGTTTTTATGTATTTTAGGAATCTGTGTCTATGATGATGTCAAGTAACTTTTGCGTAAATGAATTACAAAATTTGTTCACAGTGCAGGTAGAGATTTTGATGCCAATTTGAAATTCGTGATTTTTTCAAAATTACTATTTATGACCCAGTATATATATATTTTTTTTGATTAGGTTTGTAAAGTATCCAATCACAAAGTCTTTAAATAATATTCAACTTTAAGTTTCATAACGTATATTATTTATCACAGTCTCTAGTCGTTTCTGATACAGCCTTCGTTTTAACGCTGCCACGGCATGAGCAGGACTCAAACTCATGACCTCCCAGTCGCGAATCGAACACTCTAACTACTGAAGGTACCCGTCGTGAACTCGTCATTTAATGTCTCGCAGATTTATTTAAGATTAACCCTGTCACGAAACTTGGTCATCGTGAACCAGTTACTGGTAAATCGTTAAATGAATTTGTCGCAAAAAACGTTTACAGTAAGATGATAGAATTCACTGTGATTGGCCAATCGTCTAAATAAGCTACATGTTGTATTTTTCTTTTCAATGGACAAAATATCTTAAATTACGCTGCGGATTTGTTGTAACGACGGGCTTGAAATTGTTCCACGCGGATAACCTAAGTTTTTAGTATGTAAACGTCCAGGTCATGGCCGATTGAATGTTCCCCAATGTCCATACAGAGACTGAAAAACTTCAAGTAATAGTACATGTAAAACTTATACGGTACCACTTTTGATGCACCAGATGCGCATTTCGACAAATTATATCTCTTCAGTGATGCTCAACCGAAATGTTTGAAATCCGAAATAACAATAAACTTTAAGAGCTATTTTAGGGGAAAACAGAGTGTCAAAAACTGGAGTCAAATTCGTCTAAGGATAAAAGCTATTCATGAGGGAGATAATTCTTAATTTTGAAATTATATGGGTAACTTACATGTGTAAGTGTAGGTCTGGAAACTCAATCATGGGGTTGTTTTCTTCCAGGTCGAATCCTTGGGTGTATTTTGCTGCAGTTTCCGCACTGTTCCCACGCATTGTCTCGTGTTGCATCGACAGGAATACATCAAACTGGACCTTGGGGAACTCCACAAATTTCCAGATCTGGAACGACATCGACTTGTAAAATCTGAACAGTGTATTCGACTTCGTTCAGATAACCGAATAAGCATCTCAATACAGCCAAATTCTATAAAGGAAATAGGAGATGCTATTGTTATGGTACAAACTCAATATTTTTTCTTCTAGTAGTACTGTGTAAATGTTTTTCACTATTCTTATTAACTTACTTTGCTTTCTGCAGGTGGAAAAACCTTTTGCCACATTATGTCCGATATTACAGATATATTCTACAAGAAAAATTACTGGCGGTATCAATATATCTTTGCCATTGAATCGTCTACCAACTACAAACATATCTAAAGGTCTGTATATGTACTTTGTGAGTTCACGACATGGGAATTTGGTGAGAAACAGCTATGTGTCAAGGAATCTGTCTTCAGTAAAGATATGATCCATTGCATATTATAGATACATGTATTTAATTGACAATATCGGTCAATAAAATTAGATTGATAGATGCAAAGAAATTTTTACTCCATGTGATATTTTTCTCTTCAATTTTGTTTTATTTTGGCTTACATACATTGGATAGTTTTGCTCGCATTCTAATCTCCCAAAGTTAGTACATGTCTTTGTTATATCATGATAGTGATTTTTTTCTATTTTGGATGTAGGTGAAAATGGGAGAAAATAAGACGTATGTGATATAACATTTAAAATTCCCTTCAATCGAAGATCGATGAAACATTATATTACCCTCTTTAACCGCCTGTTTACAACTAGAAAGTGTCACTAACATTTTGACATGAACAGTTATAAATTCAATATTTGTGAAAAGAAATGCCACAGCCAGTATCAACATCATATGGAATTCAAGATTTTTACAGTGAAGTCTTGTTTCAACCATAACAGGTTGCAGTATTTTATCTTTTAAGGTGTCAGTACTGAATTTTGGGTGTTGATACGAGAGAAGAACACAGTTTGGAAAAAGGTTCATTGTCACGTGGACGTACAGTTAGACTCTATATCACTGTGTCTCGGTTGCATTAACATGAAGTAAGAATATATTATGTATATTTTTCTGAGTTTTGTATGTTGTTCGTGCCCGCCGTTATCAATGGCGAAAACTGGTGGATTTATGTTTTGGTTGGTTTTTTTCCTTCAGAACACCTACCTCCATATGTGTCAAAGAAGTGGTACTACCTCGGGTATGTTTTATTTATCACTCTGGATCTCTGTCATTCCTATCAATGAATTTATATAAGCAATATGCATTACATACTTTCCTTTTGCAGGGGGAAATTCAAAACACAACACAAGGTAAATACTACAATGCTGACTGGTATTGCAAATATTTTTTTTTAAAATTAATGTTTGTCAAATTTACATACCTGTATATCAAGTAACTTTTTGATAGCAAAACTAGTAAATTTATCACAAATGCAGTTTTGTATAACATACAAGTGCTCTTGGTTTTTATTTTCAAAATAAATTCAACGTGCAATGTACATAGATTGGAAATTTGTCCAAGAAATAAACCAGCTGAGTCGAAATGTGGTTTTCCGAAGACAGTGGCGGGACCTAGCTGAGAAGTGTTCGGTCACTTTGACATCAAGGTTTGAGGAACATCAGAACCCCCACTTTATTTCCGTTGAGAACCATAAATACGTATTTAACATGGACAGATGCTTGTTCAGGCGAGTGACTAAAGTGCCATTTCCTGATCAGGAAAAGTGTTTAGTGATCTTGTCAACTTGGGTGAAAGGACTGAAATCAACAACAGGGGTAGCATCATTGATACCGTTGCTCAGAGAATTCAAACTACCTTATTTACCAGGTATACTCAATTAACATATAATTTCATAGAATATAAAGGAAAAAGTAGCATTTCACATTGCAAACTTTGATATTTGAATACAGTACTTCATTTGAAGTGAGATTCTGAGTGAAAACTAGTCAATCTCGATGATGATTAAGAATCTAAAAATTTACATTCATGTACAATTCAGCTTAAAAGAAATGCCACGATATGGTTTCTTTTTGTTTCAGAAAAATAATGCACTAAGAATTTGGGAGAATGCGGACGAAGAACGAAGGGTTCTGACTGAAATGTAGACTAACACAGCTCGGCTGTTAATCATATATGTAGAAGACGGTCGGGAAAAAACTTTTGCACTGATGTAATAAAAAGATGGATTTTAAACAATTTCAGTTGATTAAAAAAAGTTATTGATTAGTAAAGTTGTTAATAGGAAAGCATTTTATGTTTACAAGCTATGTGTAGATATTTTGGAGGTTTTAGCTCGCCTGAGCCGGATATAGTGTTCTGACCACTTGCTCTTCCTTTGCGATTAGGGCGACGATGCAAAGTAGAAAAACTGGGAGAGAGAAAGGGGATACAGAGGTTTTGTTAAAATATACGTTCATAACATCAGATCAAACTATCCCTTCTGACTGCCCGCAGTCTCTGCATCAGCAAAATGCGTATGGGCGTGGTTAAAATTGTTGATTAGCTATCGAAGAAAAGTGGAGTTTTCGTCAGGAAAAACATCTTCAACTACAACTCCATATGTCTCCAGTAGAGTGATTGCCACAATTTTCTTGATACAAACTCTTTCATTTCGTCAATTGAGCCTTTAATTAGCCTGGTAATGTTTGTTCCTTTGTTGTTTTACGTTCCTTTTAGAATTCTTCACTCACTTGAGACGTCATCTGTACGTGAAGTACCACAATTTATTATCTACCCTTGCTGCTCAGTGTTGTAACAGTTAGGGATCTTTATTGAACCAACGCCTACCGCTAGACGGTACCTCGGTGTTTAAGATCTCATCCGAGAGACCCACGATTCTCACATCTAAATGCAGAACGTATGGCGAAGGAGCACTCACCACCTATACGTCAGTCATTGGGTAGATGCGACCATTTTACGAAAAGAGCTCGAACGCACGAACCCATGGCCACGAAGCAAACGCTGTGAACGATCTTGACCGGTCATTCAGCAATATGTTTCGAATATCTGTACTTCAGTTCATTCGCCAGATGAATAACCTGTGAATCATTAAGACCTACCACCTATGAAGGTATTAGTGAACAAACTGAATATCCAGGCTGATACTTTTTTGAAATCCTGTTGTTCATTCATGCTGCAAATAATCAAGAAAGAGTATTGCAATGTTGGTTTTTCAAATTGCAAGTACTGGAAGATTTTTAGTGTTGGATTTTTATGTTTACCTCTCGCAAGTTCATGGAGTCATGTCAAAATCTTATTCTTTGACAAACTTCTTGCATATCATGAAGCAAACCTCGAAATATGTTTCTATTTCAATGAAAACTTAAAAACTCTTTTGATATGTTTTCCACAAGTGTACAAACTTTGTATCCCGTCAGCCCGAATGCACATTTGATATTGATTTGACATATTTTATATCTATTGTATCTACCGGCCGCGGTAGCTCATTGGAAGAGTGTTCGCATCGTAACCGGGAGGTAATGCGTTCGAGCCCCTCTCGTGCCATGGCCGCGTCAAACCTAAGACGTAAACATAGGTAGTGATTGTTCCTTTGCCAAACGCTCGGCATTTGGAAGTGAGAACCACGGGTCTTTTAGATACGACCTTAAAAATGGAAGTCGCAGTAGGTTTGGTACTTTAACCCTTTAACGCCCAGTGACGCCTCTCACTGCTGCGGTCCTTAGCACTAAGCATAGGTCTAAGTTGCGGTACTTCAACTAAAACTGTTGGTGTCTCCATATGAGTGAAATATTTTGACGAGACGTCAAAACAAACAATCAATTCAGGCAGGGGTAGGTCGGAGATGTAGACTGATTAATTGCTTTATAAGTGATCTCGACAAAATATTACCTCCGAACACACAGCTGGGTTTTTTTCTCTACTCACAAACATGAGCAGGATGCCACATACTCGCATGTATCTGTGGCGAGAAAGTGTGTATTTAAACCTTGTTATTACTATAGTAATCCATTATGTTTATATTTTGTATAATAACCTGACAGAAAAGGTGTTCATCTTATTACTGTGTCAATCTACATATCAAATGCCTAAATTCTTATTCCATTACAAATTTGAAGCACCTACATCTTATAAACAATAGTTACTATGCCAAAGCATAGCATGAGTTCTACAACTAAATAATGAGTCAAATGGGTTTAACTGGCGCAATAATGTTTGACTTAACTACTTGGTGTCTTAATGAATACCACGTTGGAATTCCAATGGGCATGAACTGTGCACCTTTATTAACCGATCCGTCTTTATATTCTTGTAAGATAGAATTGATACAAAAGCTTCTAAATTCGGGAAGAAAAATTCATCTGCTATGGTCTTCAACTTAACATTTAGATGCACTGGGAACTGACAGGAAATCAGGGGGAAATTGGACATGCATGTAATCATGCTATATCAATCACTTTCCATCAAAATGTGTTAAATATTGAAAACATCGTTTGGGGAAAGCGTGGAAAGATGTTACTGTGACCCTCCGATTCTCTTAGTTACAAAGGAAGACACAAGGCGATAGAATTTATTTTCTTTGATACTTCGGACACCATTGTCTGCTTGACAATATGTGCTTCTGTCGGGTCAAACCAAAATTTACCATGCACGTTAACAAAACGTAATGAAGTTTTGATGACGTAACCTTGTTTCAATCCAGATTAAAAATATTTATTTTGTATAAAATATAATCTGTTTGTACCCACAAAATTGAAGCTGTATGACCTGAATTTGTTTTTCTTATAAAGCAAAAAGTATTATTTTAATACAGCTGAATTAGTTTTAAAACTCATCAAATCTCCCTAAATTGTATGCATGAAAACATTTACATTATATACGTGTTAATATGCAAGTTAGAAAAAATTAGAATAAGCATTTCGAGTTGTTCTTGTGTATTCAAAGACCATATGTATATTAATGTTTAATGATATGTAAATGGCGATATGATATGAATATGCTGTAATAAGCTTCAGCTGTAAAAATGGAAACGTTGTTTGGGTGATGTGTACATTGTAGATATACATCATCTAGATCTGAAGTTAATATTAAAAAGATTCATCGAGTTCATCAACTGGTTGGTTGATTGGTGATCAAGCCTTCCAACAGTCTGTTAGAATTTCAATGGGCAAGATCTGTGCTCCTTTGTTAGCCGACCTGTTTTTATATTCTGATGAAGCAAAATTTATTCAAAAGCTTCTATATACGAGAAAAAAACTTCTCTTGCTGTGGCCTTCAACTCTACATTTAGATATATCGACGACGTTTATTCGGATGTTGATTCGATATATCTATGTGAACTCCAAATAAAAGACAACAAGCCACAAAGTCTTCCATATCTGTTTCATATTTGGATATTTCATTGAACATAGATGTAAAAGGCAAACTGACAACTCAGCTCTATGACAGCTTCTCCATAGTAAACTCTTCATATCTCTATAGCAATATTACATTATCACCTGCATAAGGTGTTTAAATATGTCTCTCTCTTGATTCAATACACGAGAGCATGTTCTGTGCATGATTAATTTTAAAATCGAGGCAAGCTACTGACAAATAAGTTGATGTTGCAGGCGTTTCAACAGTCTTGTAATGTTTGAAGTCGGCATTTCGCAAATTCTAAGGTTGTTACCATGGTGCTCTTATTTGCAAATTGCAAATGTCGTTAGGATGTGCTGTCTGGCGTGTTTCATACCAATTGTTAGGCCGTTCTTTATGTATACCGATTTCAATTACGGATTCCTGATGAAGATAGAGGACTCACGACAAGTGTAGCTGGTCAACAGGGGACACTTACTCCTCCTAGGCGCCTGATCCCACGTCTGGCGTGTCTAGGGGCCGGTGTATGCCTTGTTTCCTTAATGGGTTTATGAAATTTATCACTGTTCCATCTTCACTTTTTATGCTCGTGTACTTTGAAATTAATACTTCCATTAATTCTGTCGGAATTCACAGCCGTTGAAATAGACATTTACTGAGATCCATACCTCTATTATTCATAACTGCATCACATTCATGAAGAGATGGCTATCACTACAATATGGAAAGACATCAAAGGCAAAAACATTGCAACCCTGCAAGTAGTATTGACCTTTATGAAAAGAACTTTAAAAGCGATTTTTTGGAAGATTCATATTTTCATTCATATATTTCATTTTCCACGATCAAAAAGACAAGCCCCTGTTTGTTTGCACGTGTAGTTAACGAAGTGATATTCATTTATCATATATGGTTGAATTTAGTTGGCCTCGCTTAGTAGGTTGCCCAGTGGCAGATTGGTAAAGGGAAGTTGTGGGGGTTGCATACCTTTGTAACAAAAATGGTCAGTTTTGCCATTTCTGGTTCCTCAACAACACCAACCCCTCCCTTTGGGGCGGAAATGTTACAACCTTGGGCTACATCCCCCTTGAAAATTCTCTGGATCTGCCAAGGTCACTTTATTGAAAATACACTCTTTTTCGGGGAAAATTCACGTTTCTGTAGGACAGATACCCCCACCCCACCCCACCCCACCCCAACTCTACATACAGTTTTCAACTCCAGTTTTTGTTTTTGTTTTTTTGGTAAATCTTTGGGGGAGTGGGGGGGGGATACACTTTTCTGTAGGACAGACATCCCACCCCTACCTCCAACTCTACATACAGTTTTCAACTCCAGTTTTTGTTTTTTGTTTTTTTGGTAAATCTTTTGGGGGGAAATACACTTTTCTGTAGGACAGACATCCCACCCCTACCTCCAACTCTACATACAGTTTTCAATTCCGGTGATTTTCATTTGTAAATGAAATTCCTTGAGCCGACCACTCAACATAAGGTAAGATTATGTATAACATAAGATTTATTATTATGGGCCCTTGAGTACATATAAAGCCAAAACATTATTGATAGTTTGTTAGGTTTTATAGCAATTGTTCTTTTATAGGTGCCATCTTTAATTATTTCTAATGAAGCAATTAATAATATTATTAATGTTTTACATGGGGGAACGGGGTGTCTCAACTTGCACATACAGCTAGACTATTATTTATCATGTAAAAGATATACACTGTACGTTGAACCGTCAACCATATTGATTAAAGATTCGCTCGTTTTCATTCTTCATTTGCCATATTTTTTTCCCTGTATTTGATAAAGTAAAAAAATAGAATATTTCTAGCCAAGTACTGGGGCAGGGAGGAATCACGTGAAAGGTGAAGATAACGAACAGTGATCAATCTCATAACTCCTACTAGCAATACAAAATAGATAGCTGGACAAACACGGACCCCTGGACACACCAGAGGTGGGATCAAGTGCCTAGGAGGAGTAAGCATCCCCTGTCACTTTTAAACGGACGACAGTCAATCAATGAATGAACACCAACCCCTATACCATTCATGTCACACATTTATACAAATTATTTTATTCATTTCAAGTTTTATTGTTTTGGAAATACATTGGTGTTTGATTTTTTTTTTATTTCAAATCTATATATATATATATATATATATATATATATATATATATATATAAAGATACACGAAGACACTTAGTAAAGGTTTAGCGCTTTCATTTCAAATCTTCAGAAGCTTTTAGAACAATTTGGCTAGAAAAGCTTCTGAAGATTTGAAATGAAAGCGCTATTAAAGCTTTACTAAACGTCTTCGTGTATCTTTTTTTTATTTTTTACCTATACTTTTACCGATCATTGCGAAAAGTAATTATTATCTATATATATAATGTATATATATACATATGTATATATGTATATATATATATATATATACATGCATAGATAATAATTACTTTTCGCAATGATCGGTTTCTATATATATATATATTCTAATATAATCGCCTCACCAGGGACCTATATACTAATAGGTCCCTGGCCTCACTTACATATATATACATGTATGTTCCCTTATCATAAATTTACACAGGTCCCCCTTTAATCTTTAATTCTTTGTTCAAAACTTTTTAAAGATTATTTTAATGTAGTATTATGCTGTCAGTTTAACTTATATGCAACATATTCGTCATATTTTAAATACTGTATATGGGGAGAGAGAAAAAATTTAGGTAGGCCTACATAATTTCACATATTTAATGTAGAATAATTCTAAAAATAAAAAGACAGAAATTATAAGAATAATGATGAAAAATAGATAAAATGTGTTTATTTTCCGTCTGTCTAAAGAGTGTAAACGTGGCGGGACGTAAACAGAGAGAAAAATCATGACATATTATGATATCGTAATCGCAACGACGAAGTAGTCTGGACTTTCAATTTCCATCGGGATCGATCATTTCGACCTGAAAGTGAAAGTAGAAACACGTTTTCTCAGCGAGGGAAGGATGGCAGACAATGCAGAGGACGATGACTGGTTCTTTGATTCAGTAACGAGGTATTTTAGTCAGCAAAACATCAACAGCGATTTTAAAACATTAACTTCAATTGCATATCTCTCATTTTCACTATAAGTGTTCGATATGTCTCTGCTAAAAGTATAACACTGTAAAATTGATAAACAGGTCCAGTCCAAAAACTATGATACATAAAACGACTGACCTGTTTAAAAGATGCGCCATAATTATCATTGATTTATATCTTTAAAAACATGTAAAAGTAGCTACTTTAAATACCTAGTTAGCTATTGATAGTAAAGTATCTATAGTCTTTATTACTGTGTATCTACATAAAACATGGGTCCCGCGGACTTAACTGCTCTGCCTGTTGTCAGTCTCTAAGCTTCGAGTAGGTCTTGTTTTATGTCTGGCATGTACCATAACCGCGGGAAATCTCCTCGTGCTGCCGGATGTTGATCCTCTGCAATCCGGGGATAAACAAGTCGTACTGGGGAAGACTCCCCAGATACTACACTCCCCCCCGTTTTCTCTGAAGGACGGAGAAACGGGTCCAACCAATGGTCAAGGTGGGCGCGACACGCCCCCTCGGATTAACTATCCGAGGACGCCGGAAAGAGTTCCGGCAGGAAAGGTCCGGGTAAATGCCCCGGAGAAAACTGACTGGGACTAATCTAATCCCAACCGGTGTGGGCCAGGGCGAGCCCTGGGTCGCACATCAATTACTGAAAAGGATCTGTAGATTCTCCCACCAGCTCTAAATACAGGTGGGGGCCAAGGCAACCTGATGCCTCTGAACTGCCGGACTTGGGTCCTGAATGAGTCTTGTCCCACAAGATCCGTCTCGAAGTAAAACTCAGCCCCTTGAGTCCAACCTGGGAACCCGAGAAGTTCTCGGGAGACATAGTTCCATGACACATCGCTAACAGGGCCGTTGTAACCATCCTGAACACCTTCACTGGGCGCACAATGAGTAAGGTTAACATCTGAAGCTTCAACCACACTAATTTCCTCAGCAATGTTGGTCGTCTCAAGGGGGAAATCTCCCCCACCATCCAATATGGCCTCCTTGGAAGTTGACCAAGTTTCAGGGCAAGCTAAGGGGGCAACATTAACTCTTGCTGTAAATGTGCTGAGCTTAGTCCCTGCCTCAGTGTGGAGATCCACACTGTTCACATTCTCAACGACCAAGTCAGGTTCCAGCACCCATGGTTCGGCCTCCAAGGCTGATCCGATCGCACTGCCTCCGGAGATAGACACTTCCTCATCTGAGGCATTGACAATGCTGGTCACCAACGTTCTCTCCCTAGCATAAGTGTTCGGCACCGATAATACATCCGAGGTCTGCCTGATCTGAGGGCTAACTACAAAGTCTTCCAACTCCTTATCCAAACGACAAGAACATAGGACGACTGAAGCAGCTGGGACCCGGATAGACTTCTTTACTGAAACCTGGGCCTGCTGTCCCCCTCCTGGGCGTCGGAACGTCATAGGGACCTTCTCCTTTCCCAAGGTCATGGTGCCATGCTCCAGGTCTAAATGAGCCTTCTGCTTATGAAGAAACTCCATACCTAGCAGCATTTAGTCCTGCAGGGGGGCCACATACAGGTCGACATTATGTTCCGTGTCTCCAAGGCGAACTGCCACAGGGCCAATGATGAAGCCCCTCATCCTGACATTTTCCCCTGCCTGGACCAAGGTCACATGCTGCTTGATGGGAGGCTTGGGGTCGAGCTCCTTGTAGACCCGGGTGGACAACACACTCACCTCCGCCCCAGTGTCTACCACTGCCTGTAGTCTTACTCCCTGGACTACCATTTGGACCATGAATCCGGTGGTTGGGCGTATCTGCCCTATTGGCACAGGCAAGTCTTCGTGGGATTCTCCCGCATGCCGGAATGGCATATCCGCAGTCCCATTCTCCGCTTGGCCTCTGACCACCCCCAGCTCACATTCCTCCTTGGGCTGAACCTGCGCCCTAACTGGCTCCGGGCACTCGCTAGGCTCGGACGCGGGGTCCGCGCCTACCTGCTCCTCCTGAATGAGCGAGGGCTCCTGATCCGGCAAGTCCTCCGAATCCTCCGGAAATTCCTCCCCATCCCCCTGGTTCTCTGCCCCAAACCTGGGCAGTTCCGGCACCACGATATCCTCAGGGAGCCTGAATCCCGACAACATATCCTTGGGAGAGGGCTCGTATTTGTCCTCCTCCCACCCTATGACCCAGTCATCGGATTCCTCCTCCTCCTCGGATGCCTCGTTGAACCGCACTTGGAGTGTACCCTTCCTGGAGCGGCGCATGCAGGAGGGCGCCTGCCCGTGTCCTCCTGCAAACCGACTTGTCCCCGTGCGAGCGTTGCACGGCCTTGGCCTAGCTGGGGAGCGCTCTGGAGTCAGCACCCTGACTTCCCGCTGCGTAGGCCCTCCACTAGAATGCGACTGGCGGGTCTTGGCTCCCCGCCCCCTTGGTTCTGATGAACACGGTTGTGCGTCTTGACCGCCCCTAAGCTTGACCTTGGTCCCCTGGCCCTGGTTCGCCTCAGTTTTCCCCTTCAGCTCCGGGCATTCCCTCTTGAAGTGCCCCATGGCCCCGCATTTGTAGCAACCTACTGACTTCCGATTGCCGCTCAAAGGTGGCGATGAAGGTCTCTGAGGAGAGGGGGTCCGCCCTCGGAGTTCCTTCTCTATCTCCACAAGGCGCTGGCGCATTTCCTTGATCTCCTTGTCAGGATTGGGAACTTCAACCTGAGCTACCTGCCTCACATCCCTCATGGGCTTGGATGACTTCATCTGCCGTGAATGCTGATAGTACTGCATTCGGTCGACTGCTCCCTCAACTGTCTTGGGCTGGCCGTCCAGGGCATAAAGTCCTGCGTCTCTATCCTCAGCACCGAAGCACAGCCGGGGGATGGCATATACATGAAAATCCGGCACAGACGGGAAGGCCTGGGTAGCCAGGGTAAGCACCCTGTCAGCCCAATGTCGCAATGACTCGCCCACATCCTGTGATGCTGACTGAAAGTTCAATTGATGCGTGAAACCTGGTGCAGATGACCCAGAACGTTTCTCAAACCGCCCAATGATGTCAGCCAAAGAGAGACCGCGGTCTGTTTCCATCAACAGGGTGTAGTAGTCACTGGCTGTCCCCTCCAAGGAGAAGCAGAACTGATCATGTTGTTCCATCTCAGTCCACTGTTGGCTGCGGGCCAGGCGAATGAACTTGTGCAGGAAGGACTTCCAGCTAGAATTTCCATCGTACCGCAAATCCTTGTACTGGGGTGCATTTCTACTGAATCCCATCGACTGCTCCCCTCTACAAGAGTACTGGGGGACCTGGTACGTGGTGCGAGACGCTGGAGCTAGTCCCTGGGCAGAATGCCCAGAGAATGGTGTGTGTCGTTCTGGTTCACTTAACTGGGGTTGAATGTGCACTACGCTACCCCTCTCATCCCCCAACCCACAAACTGTGGTGCCAGGGTAGGTGAACGGCCCCTGCTGTTGATAAGGAGTCATCATGGTAGGGTAGGGCATAGGTGTGCTAGCGTAACCGCCAGGCATGGGAGGTATCAAAGGCTGGGTGTGGGGGGCATTCCCCCCAACCTAAGGGTCTTTCACATGGGAAGGGTAGGCATGCGAGACAGGGGACCCTGTAAGCAGATTATAGCCCTGACTGGGCTGTGGGGGCGGGTAATTCCCGGAGGTAATCCCTGGCTCCGAAAATGGGGCAACTGGGGAATACGGTCCAGGAGTGGGGTGCTGCAAACGTGAACCCAAGCCCATCTGGGGCAAACCCTGACTAAGCTGGCCTAGGGCCTGATCATCAACCCATGAATGAGGGGGTGGGGCTGGCCTCCTTGACACTGGGGTGTAGGAATGCAGAGATGGGGTATGATATTCCGGGAGACTCCTAGAGCTGGGTACATGACCACTCCCCTTGACTGGAGTAGGCCTCACCGGGACATTAGAAATAACTGAGCCCCCACCAGGGGACAAGAAATCCTCCTCCCACCTATCCCAATCGCTAAACCCTGGGGTGTCATGTACAGACCCTTTCTTGGGCGAATCTAATCCCATTAAATTCCCTGGGAAGTCACACCTACGTTGCATATCCCCATCTAAGCTATAACCTTTATCAGAGCCAAACTGCGCGCCAGGAAACCTCACTTCCCCACCTGTGGCATCCCTTAACCTACCTCCCCCCTCCCTCAAACAGGATGGCAAGGACGGCGTGAAATAACGTTCGCCATCGCCTGAAGATACCTGGGAGTACGCGGGTACATTCCGCGTGACCACAGGTGTGTCCGGGTGAGGGCGCAAGCCCAGCCCGCATAACGCCTCATCTATAGACATATCAATCTCACAAGTAAATAATCCACAAAAAATGTATAAAAAATGCAGTCAAGTAATGTCTAAATTGATTCAGTAATTAATAAAAATCCCTGTTAATCACTAAAATCGAAATCTATTCCCGAGTAGAAAAAAGAAAAATCCCAAATCTGACACTACCCGCCAATATGGCGACCTAACAACGTGACTGGGGAAAGCACCAAAAAAAATGCAATAACCCACCCAGGTAAGTCCGCGGCCTCGAGTTGGGCGCCAATAAAGTATAGTCTTTATTACTGTGTATCTACATAAAACATGGGTCCCGCGGACTTAACTGCTCTGCCTGTTGTCAGTCTCTAAGCTTCGAGTAGGTCTTGTTTTATGTCTGGCATGTACCATAACCGCGGGAAATCTCCTCGTGCTGCCGGATGTTGATCCTCCGCAATCCGGGGATAAACAAGTCGTACTGGGGAAGACTCCCCAGATACTACAATAGCTACGTAGGTAGAAATAGTCTTTGGACTGGACCTGATAATATTCTCTTTAGAGAAGTCGAAAGGCATAGCCTTCATCGACTTCTCTTTGCAAGCATTCATGTTTTGATTCTGGAAAACGTGTAAATGCCGGAGTCTGTGATGGTTTATGCTTCGACCGACGTTTTGACTCGGATATGCCTGGATTTACGCAATAGATAACTTGTTTTCAAACATTATGAATTAAACAATTTTCAACATGTCCCCTGTCCCAGGTTTACGTTAACTGGTCTTGGGAGCTGTCACAATAGGGGACCAGTTAACAGAAAAGCAGGTTGACGTAATCAGTTGTGATTTAAACCTGGGACAGGGGCATATTGAAAATGGATTAAAAGCAAGTAAATGTTGATTTCCTTGTGACGGTTTTGTGTATTGCTGTTAAATGTTTGAACACAACTTGTCTATTGCGTAAATCCAGGTACATCTGAGTCGAAACGTCGGTCGAAACATAAACCGTCACCGACTCCGGCATTTACACGTTTTCCAGAATCAAAACATGAATTCTTGCGAAGAGAAGTCGATGAAGGCTATGCCTCTCGACTTCTTTAAGAGAATAGACCTGATAAATAAGCTATTATTGTTGAAATTGATCAATGATTGACAGAGAATGGTTAAGTTTCTGTTCTTACTGGGATAAGGTGGTTGTACTCAGTGTGCTGCCATCCAACATGTCCAATTCAATTTTAACAAGAAGTGTAAAACTTTTACCAAAAGGCCCTCAGTCAAAATTTGGATTACTTATAGCTTTAGTAAGGTTTATCATGTTTATGTAGCAGAGATGTTTAAAGTTTTAAAAACTGCTGATTTATAAATTAAAAAAATTAGATGTAAACATATACTTATATTTTATTTGTTAATGAAAATCATTTCAGAGATTAGTTAGATTCAAAATGCATACTATTCTCATTATGGTTTTGAGATCTAATAGGGCCCTAAAAGACTGAATCTCGAGTCAGATGATCTCCAAGGCTTCTGCCCACTGATAATCGAATATGTCTCCTTCTTTAAATGTCTTTACACATTAATGATATCAACCACTCGTAGCCATTTTTATTTGTCCACTCCAGGGGCTTTTCTTAGGTATCATATTTAATGGAAAAGGGGAAATGTAGTCAGCCAAACTGGGATTTGAACTCAAGCCTCCTGAATCTTTAGTCAAGTGCTTTACCAACTTGGCTTTCTGGACATTCAGTGATTGAACATGACTGACTGCCATAATATCCTGTATGGAGCTCTTTTGTCTTGTTAATACGTATAGACGTGCTGTATCTTTTGTTTTGTTTATACTTATAGACGTGCTGTATCTTTTGTTTTGTTTATACTTATAGACGGGCTGTATCTTTTGTCTTGTTTATACGTATAGACGGGCTGTATCTGTTGTTTTGTTTATACGTATAGACGGGCTGTATCTGTTGTTTTGTTTATACTTATAGACGGGCTGTATCTGTTGTTTTGTTTATACTTATAGACGGGCTGTATCTGTTGTTTTGTTTATACTTATAGACGGGCTGTATCTTTTGTTTTGTTTATACGTATAGACGGGCTGTATCTTTTGTTTTGTTTATACGTATAGACGGGCTGTATCTTTTGTTTTGTTTATACGTATAGACGGGCTGTATCTTTTGTTTTGTTTATACTTATAGACGGGCTGTATCTTTTGTTTTGTTTATACTTATAGACAGGCTGTATCTGTTGTCTTGTTTATACGTATAGACGGGCTGTATCTGTTGTCTTGTTTATACTTATAGATAGGCTGCATCTTTTCAGGTACAAACAACTATACATGTACAACCTCCAGTATCCAGTAACAGCTTTAGACTGGATTAACACGAATTGTGAGTATTTTTATATAAGTTGATTTTATATAAAATCAATTAATTCTATAGCATGCAAGCTAGGTTCCTATCTTTACAGCATCATATAATGATAAAATTCATTGCATATACTTGTACATGTGTACTATCTGATATGATATATGGGATCTCCCATGGTTTCTGGTTTGCTATGATTTATATTCAACAAGTTGTGTGTTTTGTATCCCCGAGCCTTGGCGTGTAGGAAGATGTTATCTGCTCAATATCTTGAGATTATTTTTATGACATGTTAAACCAACACCTCCCAAAAAAGGGGGACATGTTGATTTGCATAGGTCTCTGTTAGTCAGTGTCTGCTCAATATCGTAAGAACCTTTGCTTGAAAGACATCATGCTTGTATTAGTGGTTTCTCCTAAAAAGTAAGGTGAATTCTATTGATTTTGAGGTCAAAGGTCAAGTGTCAATTTACTATGGACATGCATGTAGGAAGAAGTTATTTGCTCAATATCTTGAGAACCCTTCACTTGACATACATCAAACATGATACACTGGTACATCTTGTGAAAAAGATGACCCTATTGGTTTTGAGGTCACAAGATCTGCATAATATCAAATTTAGTATTGTGGTTGTCCCCGATAGATAACCTTGTTTATGCATGGACAGGTTTCTTTTTGGAACTGAATCAGACTGATTAAAATCAAACCCCTTTATAGCACAACTGACCATATATCAAGTGAAGTGAGAGGTTTTATTTTAATCAGACTGGAACTGAATTGTTAGCTCACCTGAGCTGAAAGCTCTAGTGAGCTTTTCTGATCGCCTGTTGTCCGTCATTTGTATGCCTGTCTGTAAACTTTTCACATTTTCAACTTCTTCACCAGAACCACTGGGCCAATTATAACCAAACTTGGCCAAAAGCATTTTTGGATGAAAGGCTTTCAAGTTTTTTCAAATGAAGGGCCAAGTCCCCCTTTAAAGGGGAGATAATCACAAATATGCCAAAATAGGGTGGGGGTCCTTTAAAAATCTTCTTCTCGAGAACCACTAAGTCAGAAGAGCTGACATTTACATGAAAGCTTCCTGACATAGTGCAGATTTAAGTTTGTTCAAATCAAATCATGACCCCAAGGGGCAAAATGGGGCCACAATAGGGGATCAAAGCTTTACATACAATTATATAGGTAAAATCTTAAAAATCTACTTCTCGAGAACCACTGGGCGAGAAAATCTGAAATTTACATGAAAGCTTCCTGACATAGTGCAGGTTCAAGTTTGTACAAATCATGGACCCCGGGGATAGAATGGGGCCACACTAGGGGATCAACGTTTTACATGCAAATGATTATATAGGGAAAATCTTTAAAGACCCAAAAATAATACCGTACGTTTTCTTCACAGATCACTTGATGTGGGTGGAGCTCATCTATGGTCATAGTCATTTACCTGGAATTTATCTGGCCAAGAGATCAGGGTGCTGTGTATACTTTTGATGTACACAGGAAGGGTCTCAGGGCCATCTGCAGTGTTTCTGTGGTCATAGTGTTTGTATAATGGTTGTATACCTACAATGTATGGCTAGACGACACAGTCTACACCACCCCCTCTTTCTCTCTTTTACTCTCAGTCATTGGCTCAATGAATAATTTCTTTTATAGATATAGAACTATCATAAATTGATAATATACAGTTATTGCTGTTTTTGAGGTCAATACGATGATTTAGACACCTGGGGAGTACAATATTCACCGAGCCTGAAGGGCGAGGTTAATATTGTACTTCGAAGGTGGCTAAATCATCGTATTGACCTCAAAAACAGCAATAATTGTTTTATTATATGATTAAATGATTAAAAAACCCTTCAAGATTGTTAATGTGACGACCGGAAAACAAACCTGCTGAAATCTTAGCCGAACCCAGTGAGAAACGCGGAATTTCATTGGACGGCAAAAATAAGTATAATTGATCATGTCAAATTGGAAGTTCCCGACCTATTTTTGGTCCTATGTGGAAAAAATAATTCCTTATGTTCACCTGGAAGGTCACGTGCAGGTAAACATAACGTAGTATGATTTCTACATTGTTGGATCTCAGCCAATTAGAGAGCTAGGAATTATTCAATCATATAATAATATAAATTATTTCACTAAGTTACAAGTTTTAGAAATTAATGGGCAAATTATTGTTTGATTTCTGATTGTTTAATTCATAATACATGTATATAAAGGGGGGGATTACAATTATATTAAAATTCAGGGGTCTTTTTAAAAAGAATTGAATTACGAGAAAATAGTAGTTGTGGATAGGTCAATGCTATCAAAACTCTAGAATACAGGGCTTCCTCAAGATCTAAAGAATGTCTGTAGGTACAGGCTGTTATTGTTATCAAAACACCTCTCTGGGGTAGCTCTAATGTCTGTAGGTACAGGCTGTTATTGTTATCAAAACACCTCTCTGGGGTAGCTCTAATGTCTGTAGGTACAGGCTGTTATTGTTATCAAAACACCTCTCTGGGGTAGCTCTAATGTCTGTAGGTACAGGCTGTTATTGTTATCAAAACACCTCTCTGGGGTAGCTCTAATGTCAGTAGGTACAGGCTGTTATTGTTATCAAAACACCTCTCTGGGGTAGCTCTAGCTGCAGATGTCACTCTACCTGAGATCTATTGTTAAATGTTTGATTGACAGACGGCTAACAATTTGGGGGTGTTAAGTTTAAGTTGGGTCTTTAAATATAGGCCTAGGCGACTCAGGTGAGCAGTGTAGCCCATGGACTTCTTGTTTTTAGATTTGTTGTCTTTGATGGAATGGTTTTACAAAATTGTTACATGTATATATCATGGCTCACATGTTGTCGGTTTATTCATGAATATTAAAGAATTCTCTAGGCCAAAAATAAAAATTGATTTGTTTGATGTACTCCGACCGACCCGTCAAATTTGCTCCTACCTGATCATTTTTTTTTCCAGGAATTATAAATTTCATTTTTTTGGGGGGTTCCCTTGAAAAATAGAAAATTCTCCTTACTTTAAAACTAAATATTAAAAAATTTCATGACATAAAAAAACAAACAAAAACACCTACCTACCAACCCACCTTGAAAAATGTGGGTCGGAGTACATCAAACAATAATATTTTTAATGATGGCCCTATGAGAATTTTGAAAGATGATGATTTTGTTTGAAAGTTTATGACTTTTGTTATTCAGCAGTAAATCTGTAAGACTTGTTGAATAAAAATGTGTTTTGCAGGTGTCTGTGTTGCCACACGCGGGAGACCAACACACCATGAATTATCAGAACTAAGCCTTCCAGAAAAACTCTGTACATCTGAAGATCTGGTAACAAACTGCAGATAAGATGTAGATTTAGCTTTAGATAACTGAACAATGTTTTTATTAACGGACAAAACCAAATAGAAGGCTATTGCCTAATGACAACAAAATGTCACATTTAAGGTGAAATTAAACAAAACTTATTAATAAATTCAAAGATCTTTTTTGAAATGGACATATATATACAGTCAAACACAGTTATAGCAAACCTCCAGGGCCATTGAAATACAGTTCATTACAACCAAATTTCATTATGATATCCAATAAAAATGTTCCTTATTTTCCTCTCCTATGGAAATAGATATCACTTCTCAATAAACCTGAATTCATTATAGGTGTGTTTGTTATAAGTGTATTTTACTGTATTGAAGACTGCTCATGATGATATGTATGAATATCTTTAAAATGAATTTAGGCATTGTCAAAGAACCGAGATTTCCAGGTTCTCTCGGGTGGGTTCAGTTCCTCTGAGATCTGTGACATTAAGCACATCCCAGGTACACGGTAATCAAGTACACCATCACTACATTCATACTTTTAAAAAAAAAAAAAAGTTTTTATTATATAAGTACATGAAATGATGTCTGTTGTAAGTTTTCATTTGTGTCTGCAGGTTAATATGTTCAAGTTCAAAGAAGGGTGAAGGTCATGTGGACGTCTTGAAGTTAGGAAGTCTTCACACGGGTCTGTACTTTGTATGCTTTCAAACTTGTGGCCAGAAATAAGATTTGATGTCTGACTTTGATGCACTATTGTGACTTTCATTATTGAAATGCTTTGACCTTGTATGTACTAGTATGTATTTTCACTTGCCTTTGTAACATGATGTTTCTGTATGGCTCAAAACGTTTGTGTGATGTTGATGCAGAAGGACAAACAGAATGACTTGCAAAACGTATCATGTTCCCAATCATCCATGCTCAATAGGGGAACAAAGTTTATATGAGAATATATAGGGGGAAATCTGCTCAAAACCAGCAGGGTTATGACTAGTCATATTGGTATGCAAGGACCTTCAGGTAGTGCAGATTCCAATTTATTCAAGTAATGACTTTTGAGAGTAGGGTTACAATAGGGCATCAAAATTGTTACATGGCAATATATGAGGATTTTTTATTTATTTCTCATGGCCAGAGGGTCTGTGATTAGTTATTAGCTCACGAGAGCTAAAAGCTCAAGTGAGCTTTTCTGATCACTCGTATTCCGGCGTCCGTCCGTCTGTCTGTCTGTAAACTTTTAACATTTTTGACTTCTTCTCAAAAACCACTGGGTCAATTTCAACCAAAGTTGGCACAAAGTATCCTTAGGTAAAGGGAATTCTAAATTGTCAAAATAAAGGGCCAGGCCACCTTCGAAGGGGAGATAATCAAGAAAAGGTAAAAATAGGTTAGGGTCATTAAAAAATCTTCTTCTCAAGAACCACTGGGCCAGAAAAGATGAAATTTATAGATAAGCTTTATTAGGTAGTGCAGATTCTAAATTAATAAAATCCTGGCCCCCCGGGGTCGGATGGGGCCACAGTATGGGATCAAAATTTTACATACAAATATATAGGAAAAATCTTTAAAAAATTTCTTCTGAAGAACCACTGAGCCAGAAAAGCTGAGATTTACATGAAAGCTTTCTGATATAGTGCAAATTCAAGTTTGTTAAAATCATGGCCCCCGGGGGTCCGATGGGGCCACAAGGGGGGATCAAAGTTTTACATACAAATATACAGTGGAGCCTCGGTAATCCGGACGCCATTAATCCGGACGCTTCACCTTCCGGACGATTTTTCTAAGGAACGGAATTTTTATACATTATTTTGCATCATTAATCCGGAAATTCGCATTCCGGATCCGGACGGTCACTTTTTACTACAAAACGTTATAATGCATTGGAAATTGTACCGTTAATCCAGACGGTAATTTTGTTTAGGGAAGGTCAGTGTTGGACAATTTTAGCAAGGTGTAAATTATAAAGAAAACAAACTGTCTAATTGAAGTGATTACCTGCACCCTGTCAACACCTCCCTCCAATTAGGTGGTGTGTGATGATAAGTCCGTTAGATAGCAAGTGCCGATCGAGACATTGTATTGCCAATTTTTACACATAAGATCTTTATTGCGTGTAGTGTTGAATTTTGTAAATAAATCTGTAGCATATTATTTTATAGTCTTGATCAGTACCCTAATAGTATTAATAAATTAAACATCATGCCGTAATGATAATTTTTTTAACTGCTACACGTATCAGTTGTACTGATTCGTAAATTGATATCGACTTATTCAAATCTAAAGAGTGTAGATTATACTTCTAGATTCTGGATTTTATTCTGTTGATTGGCGTGAAATATGCATGTATGTTCATGCACATGTATATATAGTATGATTTTTTAACGTTTAGAATGTCGTGCATGTAGAATGTACCTGTGTACGATTGATTCTTCTTACGATGTTGTAGAGCTTTATTGCTTTCGAAATTTTAAACTCTGCGTAGAAGTGAGAAAATTACCATTTTAAGGAAAATGACAATTAAATTCTGTATGTACCTGTAATGTTAATTTCACCCAAGTTTTGTTCCGTTATTATCGCATCATGAAAATAATAGGTGCACGTGACTAGATCAAAGCAGTAGTAGGTCTTGATATTACGAGCTTAAATGATTTTGTTCTCCTGATATTGTCTTGGATAATTATAGAATAAGAAATATAAAGTCTGGCAGATTGAATTTTGGTTAAAGACCCAACTTTAAGTTAACACCCCCAAATTTTACCTGTGTTGCGATCAATGATAAGCCGCTGGTCAATCAAACTTTTAACAATAGAGCTTAGGTTGATTGACGTTTGCAGAGACCATGGTCTACAGCTACCTCAGAAAGATGTTTTGATAACAGTCATGGCTAATGATGACCGGCAGTCTTCAGATCTCGAGGAAAGCCCCAGTATACCTGAGATTTGATAGCATTGACTCGCACCTAGAATATTTAATTTCTAACGTCCCCTATACAATGCAATTTATCATCGTATTTTCTCTCTCCATCTTTATACATGTATTATAGATTAAACAATCAGAAATCAAACAATAATAATAAAAAAAAAAAAAAACAAATATAAGTTATTGGAATATTTTCCATTAATGATTTATTGTGGCTTTATATTTATAAAAACATGAACAATTCTTTATTGGCGCAGCACATCAACATGTATAATGAATGGTTATATTGCCCATGCGTAAAACTGTTACAGTTGTTAAAAAAATGCTTCTGTTTGAGATACCACATGGATTATTATAATTTACACAATCAGAAATCAAACAATAGTAAAAAAGCATAAATAAGTCATTGAGATATTTATATTTATAATTTATTAGGGCTTTATATTTAGAGAGAGAGAGAGAGAGAGAGAGAGAGAGAGAGAGAGTTACTGAGATATTTCTATTCATAATTTATCACAGCTTTATATTTATAGAGAGAGAGAGAGTTATTGAGATATTTCTATTTATAATTTATCCCAGTTTTCTATTTATAAAGATAAAAGAGAGAGAGAGAGAGTTATTGAGCTATTTATAATTTATCACAGTTTATATTTATAAAGAAAGAGAGAGAGAGAGAGAGAAATGTGTAAAACTGTAGCAATAATATAGATGAAATAATATGGCATGGCAATAGTGTTGCATACGTATGACAATAATTACTCATTTAGTCAATGATTGAGAGTAAGGGAGAGAGAGAAAGGGGGGGGGGGTAGACTAGCTATGTGTCAGCTTCTGTTTGGGATACCATCGTTACACTAGCACTACGTCCACAGAAACCCTAAAGAGAGAGAGAGAGAGAGAGGAGGGGGGAGGGGGTAGACTTCGTGTCAGCTTCTGTTTGGGATACCACCATTACGCAAACACTACAGCTACAGAAACCCTACAGACGGCCCATATTGAGGGGTATCTTGATCATTCTTCATTTGGTTGTACATGTACACAGATCTACTTGGATTTATTCATTCTCTCGAAACATGGATATTTTACCTACTACACCCACGACACCGCGAACTCCCAGGACACCAGGAAGTGCCCGGAAACGCCGGGTAATATCATATTTAGGAAAATATTTATATACGATATATAACAATTTAATTAGAAGTTTTAAAAAGTAAAGGTTTAGAAATGGGCTAAACCTGTCATTTGCAATACATAAAATTAATATGACCAAGTTTGAAGGTTTAAGGGAAATAGAAATGCGGTATGCATGTAGGTAGAAATTTTAATTTTTTTTGTTGTTGTTGCACAAATCAAGGCACTAAGCATAATTTGTAATAACCTGAGAAATTTCCTGTGTATATCATAAAAATATACACAACAACCAATCTCTTGGCCAGGTAAATTCCAGGTAAATAACATTGACCATGGATAAGCTCCGCCCACATTCAGTGATCCGTGGAGCAACCATACGGTGTGTTTTTTTTGGTCTTTAAAGAATGTTGTCAACTGACATGATAATCATGAAATTCTTATATCAACTTTGGATGATGAAGATTGTTTTAACAGACCGCCGAACCCGTGAATCGTGACAGATGGAAATTACCGGCCTCTTTAAGAAGTAAAAGTGTGATGAAATGTTTGAAATGTAAATGATTATGTTAGTTACTAATGATTTAATTACTTATAGTTACATAAAGTGCTTCATTATTTGTTTTAGTGCATACGGTACACAGTTTTGTATAAAATTTTTTAGGGATCATGTATGTACAATGTAAGCACAGGCAAATACACTGAACACATACATTAAATTTTAGTGCTTTGAAATACATGTAAATGTTAACATTATCATAATTTATTTACTAATGCAAATGGTTAAATCCAATGATAGAATGTGTTTAATTCACTATGCATCAATAAAGTAGGCACATATTGGTTACTTATGTAAAGATAGAAAATATGCGATTCAATTATCCGGACATTTCATTTATCCGGACGATTTTGCTGGGAACCAAAGTGTCCAGATTAACGAGGCTCCACTGTACATATAGTCAGTTAGGAATTTCACGGTTTGTTATGCAGCCAGCTAGGACATTCTTAGTTTGTTATTCAGTCAGTTAGAGAGATTCTTAGTTTGTTATTTAGTCAGTTAGAGGGATTCACAGTTTGTTATTTAGTCAGTTAGAGTGATTCTTAGTTTGTTATGTAGTCAGTTAGAGGGATTCACAGTTTGTTATTTAGTCAGTTAGAGTGATTCTTAGTTTGTTATTTAGTCAGTTAGAGTGATTCTTAGTTTGTTATTCAGTCAGTTAGAGGGATTCACAGTTTGTTATGCAGTCAGTTAGAGAGATTCACAGTTTGTTATTCAGTCAGTTAGAGAGATTCACAGTTTGTTATTTAGTCAGTTAGAGTGATTCTTAGTTTGTTATTCAGTCAGTTAGAGTGATTCTTAGTTTGTTATTTAGTCAGTTAGAGTGATTCTTAGTTTGTTATTTAGTCAGTTAGAGTGATTCCTAGTTTGTTATTTAGTCAGTTAGAGTGATTCCTAGTTTGTTATTCAGTCAGTTAGAGTGATTCTTAGTTTGTTATGTAGTCAGTAAGAGTGATTCTTAGTTTGTTATTCAGTCAGTTAGAGGGATTCACAGTTTGTTATTTAGTCAGTTAGAGTGATTCTTAGTTTGTTATGTAGTCAGTAAGAGTGATTCTTAGTTTGTTATTCAGTCAGTTAGAGGGATTCACAGTTTGTTATTTAGTCAGTTAGAGTGATTCTTAGTTTGTTATGTAGTCAGTTAGAGTGATTCTTAGTTTGTTATTCAGTCAGTTAGAGAGATTCACAGTTTGTTATTCAGTCAGTTAGAGTGATTCTTAGTTTGTTATTCAGTCAGTTAGAGTGATTCTTAGTTTGTTATTTAGTCAGTTAGAATGATTCTTAGTTTGTTATTTAGTCAGATAGAGAGATTCACAGTTTGTTATTCAGTCAGTTAGAATGATTCTTAGTTTGTTATTTAGTCAGTTAGAGTGATTCTTAGTTTGTTATTCAGTCAGTTAGAGGGATTCACAGTTTGTTATTCAGTCAGTTAGAATGATTCTTAATTTGTTATTTAGTCAGTTAGAATGATTCTTAGTTTGTTATTCAGTCAGTTAGAGTGATTCTTAGTTTGTTATTCAGTCAGTTAGAGTGATTCTTAGTTTGTTATTTAGTCAGTTAGAGGGATTCACAGTTTGTTATTCAGTCAGTTAGAATGATTCTTAGTTTGTTATTTAGTCACATAGAGAGATTAACAGTTTGTTATTCAGTCAGTTAGAATGATTCTTAGTTTGTTATTTAGTCAGTTAGAGTGATTCTTAGTTTGTTATTTAGTCAGTTAGAGTGATTCTTAGTTTGTTATTTAGTCAGTTAGAATGATTCTTAGTTTGTTATTCAGTCAGTTAGAGGGATTTACAGTTTGTTATTCAGTCAGTTAGAGAGATTCACAGTTTGTTATTCAGTCACGTAGAGAGATTCACAGTTTGTTATTCAGTCAGTTAGAGAGATTCACAGTTTGTTATGCAGTCAGTTAGAGAGATTCACAGTTTGTTATTCAGTCAGTTAGAGAGATTCTTAGTTTGTTATTCAGTCAGTTAGAGTGATTCTTAGTTTGTTATTTAGTCAGTTAGAATGATTCTTAGTTTGTTATTTAGTCAGATAGAGAGATTCACAGTTTGTTATTCAGTCAGTTAGAATGATTCTTAGTTTGTTATTTAGTCAGTTAGAGTGATTCTTAGTTTGTTATTTAGTCAGTTAGAGTGATTCTTAGTTTGTTATTCAGTCAGTTAGAGGGATTCACAGTTTGTTATTCAGTCAGTTAGAATGATTCTTAATTTGTTATTTAGTCAGTTAGAATGATTCTTAGTTTGTTATTCAGTCAGTTAGAGTGATTCTTAGTTTGTTATTCAGTCAGTTAGAGTGATTCTTAGTTTGTTATTTAGTCAGTTAGAGGGATTCACAGTTTGTTATTCAGTCAGTTAGAATGATTCTTAGTTTGTTATTTAGTCAGTTAGAGTGATTCTTAGTTTGTTATTTAGTCAGTTAGAGTGATTCTTAGTTTGTTATTTCGTCAGTTAGAATGATTCTTAGTTTGTTATTCAGTCAGTTAGAGGGATTTACAGTTTGTTATTCAGTCAGTTAGAGAGATTCACAGTTTGTTATTCAGTCACGTAGAGAGATTCACAGTTTGTTATTCAGTCAGTTAGAGAGATTCACAGTTTGTTATTCAGTCAGTTAGAGGGATTCACAGTTTGTTATTGGATTAACGAGGCTGCACTGTATAGGAAAAATTAGTCAGATAGAGAGATTCACAGTTTGTTATTCAGTCAGTTAGAATGATTCTTAGTTTGTTATTTAGTCAGTTAGAATGATTCTTAATTTGTTATTTAGTCAGTTAGAATGATTCTTAGTTTGTTATTCAGTCAGTTAGAGTGATTCTTAGTTTGTTATTCAGTCAGTTAGAGTGATTCTTAGTTTGTTATTTAGTCAGTTAGAGGGATTCACAGTTTGTTATTCAGTCAGTTAGAATGATTCTTAGTTTGTTATTTAGTCACATAGAGAGATTAACAGTTTGTTATTCAGTCAGTTAGAATGATTCTTAGTTTGTTATTTAGTCAGTTAGAGTGATTCTTAGTTTGTTATTTAGTCAGTTAGAATGATTCTTAGTTTGTTATTCAGTCAGTTAGAGGGATTTACAGTTTGTTATTCAGTCAGTTAGAGAGATTCACAGTTTGTTATTCAGTCACGTAGAGAGATTCACAGTTTGTTATTCAGTCAGTTAGAGAGATTCACAGTTTGTTATTCAGTCAGTTAGAGGGATTCACAGTTTGTTATTGGATTAACGAGGCTCCACTGTATAGGAAAAATCTTTAAAAATCTTCTTCTCAAGAACAACTGAGCCATAAAAGCTGAGATTTATATGAAAGCTTTCTGATATAGTGCAAATTCAATTTTGTAAAAATGATGGCCGCCGGGGGTAGGATGGGGCCACAATTGGGGTTCAAAGTTTTACATACAAATATATAAAGAAAATCTTTAAAAATCTTCGTTTCAAAAACCACTGAGCCAGAAAAGCTGAGATTTATATGAAAGCTTCCTGATATAGTGCAGATTCTAAATTGTTAAAATCCTAGCCCCCGGGGGTCGGATGGGGCCACACAATAGGGGATCAAAGTTTTACATACAAATATATAGGAAAAATCTTTAAAAATCTTCTTCTCAAGAACCACTGAGCCAGAAAAGCTGAGATTTACATGAAAGCTTTCCGATATAGTGCAAATTCAAGTTTGTTAAAATCGACATAATGTAGATTCTAAGTTGTTAAAATCCTGGCCCCCGGGGGTCGGATGGGGCCACAATAGGGGATCAAAGTTTTACACACAAATATAGAGGGACATTCTTTAAAAATCTTCTTCTCAAGAACCACTGAGCCAGAAAAGCTGAGATTTACATGAAAGCTTCCTGATATAGTGCAGATTCTAAATTGTTAAAATCCTGGCCCCTGGGGGTAGGATAGGGCCACAAGGGGGGATCAAAGTTTTACATACAAATATATATGAAAAATCTTTAAATATCTTCTTCTCAAGAACCATTGGGCCAAAGAAGTTCACATTTACATGAAAGCTTTCTGACATAGTGTAGATTCAAGTTTGCAAAAACTATGGCCTCCAGGGGTAGGTTGGGGCCATAATAAGGACTAAGGTTTTACATGCAAATATATATAGAAAGTCTTCTGATATGGACCAAGGTGACTCGGGTGAGCGATGTGGCCCATGGGCCTCTTGTATTGATATGCATGGGTTCATATGTACTGCAGATTGAAGTTTCTTTAAATCATGGCCCATTAGGGAGGGAGGTTGGGTGTTAGGATGGGGCCTTAATTGCGAATCAAAGTTTGACATTGGAATATACTTAATCTTTGAATATTTCTTATCAAAAAAACCATTGCCATGATTAGTCATATTAATATGTTATCGTTCCAATGTAGAGCAGATTTGTATTTGACTAAGGTTGGGCTTCAATAGGAATTTAACGTTTTTCATGAGAATATATAGAAATTTATTAAGAAAAAAATCTTTTCTGTAGTAACAGGACCACACTTAATCATGTCAATAATTATGTAAATTTCCAAAATTGTGTGGATTCACTCCTTTTTTTTTAAAATCTTCTCCTGAACAGCAAGGCCATGTTAGTCATATTGATAGTGAAGCATCTCATGCTATGGGGATTCAAGTCTAGTGAAACCATAAACCCTTGGGGCTATTTGGGCATAACATGGGGTCAAAATTTGTCATGGGACTAATGAGAGAGTAATAATCTGATGAAGAATATCAGGGACTAAGATGACCCAGGAGAGCTATGTGGCCCATGGACCACTTGTTTGTGGTTATGGTAGACCACACAAGCAAGACACCATCAAAACACACTTGTAAAGGAAGAAACTGTCCACAAAATTACTTATAAACAAAGATGCATTTCTTGACAAAACAAGTACAAAAAAGAAGCTAAAACCCAGATTAAACCAGTTTATACAAAATTGGATATACCCTCTATAATTATCACAAATGACTATAATATGTGATTAATTAAAATAAATTTTATGGAATTTTTAATTATTTCAGATCTCATTGAAGTAGATAGAAAGCTAAAAAACAAGAAGCCTAAAGGGTGTGTATATTTGTAGCTATATGTATGATATGATACGTATATTGTATTCTCAGAAGCCTATTGGGTGTGTATATTTATAGCTTCATGTATGCGATTATATATATATTGTATACTCAGAAACCTATTGGGTGTGTATATTTATAGCTACATGTATGATGATATGTATTATATTGTATATTTTGTTTACTGGTTGTTGCTCTCCTATATTGTGCTTTGCAGGGAGAATTTTACTGTGTGCATACAATATGTACATACAAAATATGTTTTCTTTTTAAAATCAGACTTAACATGTGGAAGTCTATCTTTAAAATGAATTTTAAAATATGTCTTCATCATTTGGAATATTTCTTCCTGATTTTTTTGTGTCTTATACCATTACTAATGATTTCACAGGTCATGGTCATTGATAGCAGTGCAGGACCAGAATCATGTGATATTTGGTTCCCATGGAGACAATCTTTGTTGTGGAGATGTAATGACCACAGATGTTTTACAAGACACTTGTGGTATGCATTGTATGAGTTGATTTAAGTAAGGGATACAAGACGAAGATGGTCTATTATGTCAGATACGGGACTGGCACGAGCCGCGTAGCGGCGAGTGATCAGTCCCGTATCTGACACAATAGACCATCGAGTCTTGTATCTTACTTAAAACATTGTTCTATCTAAAAACAAATGCATTTAAACGCACACAAAAAACCCACGTACAAATAATCATTGGTATAGACAAATATATTTACACCTTTCGTTTCTGATTTGTTTTTAATAATTTTGATATATTAGGAATTCATAAACTTTAATGGCACACAAGGTCAAATCTTGTCTTTAATTCACAAAAAACTGTTAGCTCATCATTTTAATTGTCATAATACGGTACTCCTCAAAACAGGGTTTTGTTCTTCATGGAAAGCGATTCGAACGCTTCTATTGTCTGAAGACTGTACTCAACAAAACAGGTTTTCTTTTTTGGGTGAATGAGGGGACGTAAAGGGTGTTCGGAAAGAATGTTTTAGATAAAACAAAACATTGATTTCCTACGTTCCTTTCTGGGAACCCTAATAATATGATACTGACACGTAGGCTTATAACTGGTATAAAAACAGAAGCCGCATCCCTCTTTTAGCATTTAGTCCGGGTGCCTTGAAGAAATGGACTCAGATGATGACTACCCTCTTACTCAAAATAAATTTCGCGATACTACTACGGATTTAGCAGACGAGAATTCTGATGCTATTTTGAATGATATTCTGGATTTAGAGGAAGAAAGAAGGAAGAAACCAAATTTTAAATTGAACTTTGACCTTAAAAGTGACTGTTTTTCTGATATATCAGATGCAGACAATGACCTCTTAGTTCAGGCCTCACAGGAAATAGAGAAAGTAGACAATTTCGAGCGATTTGCATTGCCTTTACAGGAACACGATGTACAAGACTTTGTTTTGAACTCCAAACCTGTCAATACCATTAACAAGACACGTTGGGCAGTGAGCGTCTTTAATTCTTGGAAAAACACGCGGAAATGGCATGGCGAACTTCTGACTATGTCAAATGAACATTTGAATTCGGCATTGAAGTTCTTTATTCTTGAAGTACGAAATAAGGCAGGAAAAGAGTACTATCCGAATACAGTGTATGAAATAATCATATCACTGCAGCATCATTTGAGAGCAAATAAAAGATTCGTCAGGTCATCTGCGATTTGCAACTACAAACGCACCTCCGATGAACAATTACAGAGTGTTAGTGATTTAATTCAGAAACCGTCCACAGTGTCCCCGCCGGAGCCGAAAAAAGTGAAGCTCAATGAAAGTGTTTCCTTTGGATCGAGAAAAGAAATAAACATCACTGCCGGGGATGTAACAGTGAATTTGCGACTTTAATGTGCATGTGTTTAAATGAATGATTGTGACATGTGGTGCCTTAACGATTTCATATCCGGATTATATCGGATTATTCATGAAACACTCATTTCGTATAATTTACTGGAATATTTCATGCCTCGAATATTGTATTTTGATAAATAATAAATATGTTTTCTCGAACAACAAAGAGTGGTCTTTGTTCCTGGTTTTTACTGTCAGTCCAGTATTTCTCATAATATTGGCCTGCTCTTAATAATATTGGACTGCTCTTAATAATACTGGACTATGTTCAGTACAGTATGAAAAATAAAGTACTGTCAAAACAATGAACTGACGTCACAACAATGTTTTAAATACCTATGGCTAGCCTAGGCTGTACAGTTTATGAAGTTTTAAGTGATTAAGAAACAGTATAATGATAGAACACACTTATGATTTAAAAAATTCAACGATGCTATCTGTTGTTAAAGGAAATATGTCAAGTGTTGGAATTATTTTTAAATCCTACTCTTCCGGGAATGATTAATGCACTGCAATATTTTATTATCTCTGTGTTTTTATTTTTGGAGTTTAGAACATCTTTCTTTTGATTATTTCTCTTTTTATATAAAAATATGAGATTTAAAGATTGCAAAGGGAAAAACACACTTAATAGATTATCGAAATTAGATATAAAAAAAAAAATCTCAATTTGTCAGTTCCTGAAAGTTAACAGCCTTCCATATTCAAAACATCTCACAATGCCTTTAATATTTTTCAGAATGTTCCATGACTGATAAGATTTCAAGCATGAGAAATGTACACCCACATACAGTATGTTGTTGCTTGACCGATGGAAAAATACTCAACTGGGACAAACGGGAAAATACTCCTAATGTCTTTGACACAGGGTGTGACCATTCTGTGCAGTGGACCATGGACCTTCTTGGTAATGATATGATTCAACTGTCATCAAGGGGTCATGTTCAGTGGATTGATATGAGGAAACCAAATCAAGCAATATACTTGAATAATACTGGTTTATCTACAAATGATGCTCAGTTCCTGAGGATCCATTTAAAGGTACATTGTAGAAGTGCTTTGGTCCTCTGCATAGTGTATGCAGCGTTAACTTTTCCTCTATCAATAGCGTATTTCCAAACAAAGTTCACATTGATTAGCGTTTTAAAACTGCAAGCAAATATTGTATTCTCTGACAATCTTAGTTTCAGAGCATTCATTCATAAACATCAATCTAATATCTCGTGGGAATCCGGGTTATAATAGGTCCTTAGTTTCCCTTGCATGTCATAAGAGGCGACTAAATAGGGCAGTCCTTCGGATGAGACTGCAAAAACTGAGGTTCCGTGTCACAGCAGCTGTGGCACGGTAAAGATCCCTTCCTGCTCAAAGGCCATAAGCGTCGAGCATGGGCCTAAATTTTGCAGGCCTTCACCAGCAATGGTAACGTCTCCATATGAGCAAAATATTCTCGAGAGCGACATTAAACAATATTCAATCAATCATCATTATAAGGGAAACATGGTTTATATTTGTATAAGAATTTTATTTCTTTTTAGAAAAACATGATACCTTAAGGTTCCGCCTTAAATCAAACTGATCAAATTTCTTCTACAATATTTTACAATCTGAGTGAAAATTCTCTAGAGGGACATTTAACAATTACAATCTACAATATTGTAGCCCAGTTTCCAAACCCACTGAAACAAGTCAATATTATTATTAATTGATAGATTATCATCCCCACCCGCCCCTCAAAAAAGGTCCACCCCGATTTTTTCATTTTCGCAAAAATTACAATTTCAACAAACTTGCTTCCCAGTGACATGAGTAAATGATTAAAGTCACTGAATATTGGTTTTATATCTTCTACCAAGGATTCTTTGAATGTTAACTTGATGTGATACCTCTTGTCATTAATTTATTTTCTCGGGGAAATAAAAATTAAAAATAAAATCCTCCTACCCGCCCCATATTTTTGTGACCCCGGATGATAATCTACTAATTAAGTTGAATTGGTCTTATGCATGACTGTTGTGAAGTAATATTACTCTCCATGTCGATCATATTTCAGAGGCAGAATGGATCTCCTGATCAGTACTCAATTTCAGGTATTTTTGTGAATTTTTCATACGCCTGTATAACATCAAAATGTAATAATGATTACTATATGATTGAATAGTTCCGAGCTTTTAGAATGGCTGAAACAAATAGAACGTTTTATTCACCTTGTCTATGAACAAATGATTATAACATTAGACTTTTCAACATTGGACCAAAAATAAATTGAGAATTTCTGATTGAAACGATTTACATTTTTTTTAATTTTTATTTATTTATTTTTTTGCTTGTCCAATGAAACTCTAATCACATTTGACTAGGTTTTGTTCTCTAGATGTTTTAACAAACTTGAAAGATGGCTAACCAGATATCACTTCATACGGTACCCTAGATTTGAATAATTATACATTCGCGAAGTCAATATCATACATGTACATGTACATTTGTGAAGTCAATATACATTTGCGAAGTAAATATTATACGTTTATGAAATCAATATCATACATTTGTGAAGTCAATATTATACATTTGTGAAGTCAATATCATACATTTGTGAAGTCAATATTATACATTCGTGAAGTCAATATTATACATTTGTGAAGTCAATATCATGCTTTACTACCCTCAAAGTTCAAAATAGTCACTGCACCATGCGTTACAGTACAGACACTGAGAATTTGTGTACTTGTCTAGTTTTATCTTCCTGTGCCTCTAGACCATGTCATGACCTATAAATAGAGGCGAATCTGATCTTGACCATTGGTGTGGTTATTTGGGTCTGTTCTATTTTAGCTCTGATGATATTGACCTTGGCTTGCCTTATAGAATTTGTGCTCATTTTGGTTCTGGTGAAACTAACCTTGCCTTGTCTCCTTGAATTATCATATCTCCCTGAATATTTTTTCTGAGCACTTCTATCATTATTTAGAGGATTTCTGTTTCACACATTTTCACCTCAACTTTCGCTTATTTTGCAGACACTCTACCGTTTTAGTAAGCTCCTTCAATGCACTGCACATCCGATTTAGCATATTATCTCTGTTTGTCACGGTATATAATTTTATTATTCATAGAACAGTACAATTTGTTATACATGTAATTACACAATGTTGTAACGATGCTGCTTCGTTTGCATGCTTATCTTACGGGAAATAATATTGTACTTCTCACGTAGATAAAGCATTATATGAACTTAAAAAATGTCAGTAATTGTATAATATTTACATTTACGATTTTTTTTTCATTCGTTTCCTTAAATATTTAAACAAACGCACACAGGTCGCAATGGTTGTAGATGAGAGTTTGCTTTGTAACTGGGAGATTGCAAGTTTGGGCCTCACCTGTGCCATGGCTTTGTCAGACCTAAGACGTTAACATAGTGATTGCTCCTTCGCCAAACATTCAGCATTTAGAAGTGAAAATCATGAGTCTTTCGGTAATGACCTTAAAAACGGAAGTCTCATGTCGTGGCAGGTGTTGGCACGTTAAAGAACCTCTTCAGTGCTAAGCATACATGTAGGTCTAAAGTGGTGCACGTACTTCACCTACAGCTGGTGACATTTCAGTATGAGTGAGATATTCTCAACAGGACTTAAAAAACAAACAAAAACAAAACAACATACACTACAAATTTTTGAATATGTATTTGTTCTGTTAGTCAACAACCTACATGCATCTGTCACGTGGAATGAAGAATTTGTTGTAAACAGTTCTGATACACAGCAGGAACCAGGAAGTATTGGTGCAGTCCCAGAGTTTTTAGGTTTTTTTTTTTTTTATTGATTCCCAGAACCTTAAAAGAAATTCATTTTAAGAAAAAATGGTTTCAATGCAAAACATTCCTCCTAAGCCCTGTAACAATAAACAATGGTGCACTTTGATTTTTATATGCCCGTCTTTAGATTGATATGTTATGTTTCAGTGATATGTCTATGTCTTTCCATTGAACTGTCCATTCAGGGTTTTCTGTTTTTATACGCCCATCGAAGACGGGACGTATTATGGTATGGCTACGTCCATCTGTCTGTCCTGACCTTGTTGGCAGGATACAGACCAAACCATAAGCAACAGGATTTTACAACTTGGTAAATTTGATCACCATGATGAGAGGAAGATGCCTATTGTTTTTGAAGGTCAAAGGTCAAGGTCGTAATAACACTTAGTAGGAAAACCAAATAGGAAACCTTTGTGGGCAGGATACAAACCCAACCATAAGCTCCAGGATATTACGATTTGGTATATTTGATCATCATGATGAGAGGAAGATGTGTATTGTTTTTCATGTCAGAAGTTAAAGGTCAAGGTCATAGTATTACTTAGTAGGAAAACATTGTAGGCAGGATATAAACCCAACTGTAAGGTCCAGAATATTGCAACTTGGTACATTTGATCACCATGATGAGAGGAAGATGTCTATTGTTTCTCAAGGTCAGAAGTCAAAGGTCATGGTTGTAGTACTACTTAGTAGGAAAACCTTGTAGACAGGATACAAACCCAACCGTAAGTATCAGGATATTGCAACTTGGTACATTTGATCACCATGATAAAAGGAAGACGCTATATGTTTTTCAAGGTTATAGGTCAAAGGTCAAGGTCGCAGTATCACTTAGTTGGAAAACCTTGTAGGCAGGATACAAACCAAACCGTAAGCTCCAGTATATTGAAACTTGGTATATTTGATCACCATGATAAGAGGAAGATGCCTACTATTTTTCAAGGTCAAGGTCACAGTATCACTTAGTAGGAAAACCTTGTAGGCAGGATGCAAACCAAACTGTTGGGGTTAGGACCATCAATCTTTGTAGACATACACTTTATGCCAAGTGGAGGATGTCTATTGTTTCTTAAGGTCAAAGGTCAAGGTCATAATAGCAGGATGCAGACCGATTCGTTGGGGCAAGAACCATTAAACTTGGTACACATACATCTTATGCCAAGTGAAAATATTACATAGAGAGTGCATGATTTGTCTTGTTTTTTCATGCAAAGAAAGTATGTCACACCCTGATGATTGCTGATACTACTTTAAGGCAAGTTCTACAAATCATGGTGTAAAAAAACGTCCTATTTTAGTTTTCAAGGGCATATCATGTACCATTGGTGGTACTCTTGTTATTTTCATGTCTCTGTTACAGATAATGCTGAAACTTTCTGTAAAGTTTCTTTGTGGATTCTCTTAGATAATGTTGCAATTTTTAATTCATTTTGACCTGTGTTGCAGTAGTTTTTGTCCCTTTATTTTAAAAATGGAATCCTTTCCACTGTTTCAGGTGAGGACCTTTTTATTTTACTTGTGTTTGTATGAGTATTGAAGATGTGCATGTGGCAAGGATTTTTACCCCTGTCATGGTTTTTTTTAAAAACCTGTGCCTTTTATTCATATAATGCAAAAGAAAATATGTCACAGCCTGATGATGGCTGATACTCCCTTCAGTCAAATTCTACAACTCATGACATAAAAAACACCCTACATAAGCTTGTGACCGGCGTATTATGTACCGTTTCCGGTACTCGTGTTTAATGATAACATTCTTTGCTGTTTTTGTTTTTCAGGATTTGATGGAAATGTATACCTCTACAGTAGACAGTCACAGACTCCATTATTTGTTCATGAAGGACACGCTAGAAACAGCAGTGGTGACCCTTCAGAGGTTAAAGTTGTGACCCATTTACACCATCCAATGGAATGTGTAATTCTGTCTGCTGCTACGGACGGTTCGATACATGCGTGGCGACAAACATGATAATGACTTGCGGTTCACATGACTTTTATAGATCTTCAAAAAAACGGATTTAGAATGGACACTCCATGGAAGATTTTATTTTGATAGGAAAGCACATTGTTTTCCGGTTGATTTGAGATCGCCAGTCACAGATGTAATTTCATTTTAAAAGCAGAATCTGAACCCCAAACATTTCTGTGCGCTTTGCTTCAACTAAGTGTGGCCCCATTTTCATTTTACTGTGGCCCATTTTCACCTTAGTGTGGCCCCATTTTCATTTTTACTGTGGCTCATTTTCACCTTAGTGGGGCCCCATTTTCACTTTAGCTCAGCCCTGTCTTCACCTTCGTGGTCCAACTGTTTGAAAGTTGCAACTGTAGACACGGGAACGGTTCTCAGTGTGAAATGTACAAGTATGAAAGCAAGGAGTGAAAACGTTATCCCGACATTCACTGTAGTGTCGGGAACATGTAGTAACTTGTACAGTCATTTTTATAATTGTTGTTATGGAATATCGTCTTCAATGTTATAAATTCATCGATTGAATATTATGAATAAAATACACCTATGGGTAAACATATCTGTATTTACGTATACACATATATATTTACTTTTCAAACGCTTTTGCCTTTAATATCATTACAAATTGTAATGATGATATGATGAATATAATGATATGAACAATACGCGTATGAATCTTGATGGATATAGTACGCCTAATTTAACAACTGGGACTACTAACAGAAATGAAAGTAGAATGTAAATATAAGAAATACATTTCAGTTTTGAAACTGCATAAGGGTATGAACCACGACTGTTTATGCCAGCTTACTTCAAGAAGCACTCCATGAAGGTATGCTGGCGTTAAGCGTCGCATTTCATACCCTTATGTAAGGAGAAGATAACGAACAGTGATCAATCTCATAACTCCTATAAACAATACAAAATAGATAGTTGGGCAAGCAAACACGGACCCCTGGACACACCAGAGGTGGGATCAGGTGCCTAGGAGGAGTAAGCATCCCCTGTTGACCGGTCACATCCGCCGTGAGCCCTATATTCTGATCAGGTAAACGGAGTTATCCGCAGTCAAAATCAGTGTGCCAAGAACGGCTTAACAATCGGTATGAAACACGTCAGACAGCATTTGACCCAATGTGAGGTACTGACGAAGTAGATCGTTATATATAACGACCATAGAATTTGCGAAATGCTTACTTGAATCGAGACTGTTGAACAGGGTTTGACACTAAGGCACGTCCGACCGACCGAGTCTACTAAATGATGGGTCCGGTCGGGTAAAATGTTGATTTACTAGTCCGACTGGTTGTGTTGAAAAAATAAACAAGAAACTTTAAAACAATAAGATTGTAAAGAGTTTGTGAGCAATTTTGAACTGCGTGATGACATAATCTTTATTTCTAATTCTAATACATAAGTCGCGATCGGAAGTGATGTTTTACGACATCTGCTCGATGGGTGTAAAGTTATGTTTCGGATAAATAGATATAAATTGAATTCATTTTTTAAAAACACGTTTATTTGAATTAAATATAAGAAAATGTTTATCAAATTAATAAATTACGTCGTAAAGAGCCATTTTTTGGTGTTGACATATGTGCGGGAATGTCTCTATATTCAAATACGACGTCTCGTCCTCAAGGAAAGATGTCCCAAGAAAGAAAAGGAAAAGGTTGGGAAGAAACAAAGCAGGGCTTATGAAATAGAAATTTAAAAAAAAAAACCCGGTTGAGATCATTTTATTCTAAATGGATTAAAGAATTCCCGTGCCGAGTAGAATTTAACGAAACAGAAAATGTGTTTGAAAATTAAAGCATATCAAATTGATTGACGAGACTGATATTTTTGAGGCAATCAAATAAGGATTAGTTCAAACTTAACGTTTGTCATTAGAAGTAAGTAATTAAATATGGAGAAACTATCACTTTTTTCTGTACAGTTGGTCAGGGCTAGTGGATGTAAGGTCAGGTCTAGTAAAATTCATTTGAAGTAGCCCGACTGGTCTAGTGCTAAAAAAAAAAGTAAATGTCAAACCCTGTTGAAATCCCTGTACCATCAACTTGTTTGTCAGTAGCTTACCTCGATTTAAAAACTGACTATACGCTGAACAAGCTCTTGCATATCGAATCAGTTGAGATATATAAACACTATATGCAGGTGATAATGGAATATTGCTACATAAATATGGGAAGTTGATGGAGAAGCTGAAATCATCCTGTTTGTCATACAGTTGAGTTGTCAGTTTGCCGTTAATGTCTACATTCAATAAAATATCTAAGTATGAAGCAGAAGTGGACGACTCTGTGGTGTCCTTTATTTCAAGCTCACAGGGATATATCAAATTGACATATGAATGAAAGCTTTCATTGTTAATAGACAAAACGTCATCGATATATCTAAAAGTCGAATTGAAGGTCACAGCGAGATATTTTTCCTTCTCGCGTAGAAGTTTTTGAATAAATTCTGCTTCATATGAATATAAAAACAGGTCAGCTAACAAAGGAGCACAATTCGTGCCCATGGGAATTCCAACAGACTGTTGGAAGACCTGATCACCAAAGACCACGAAGATATTGTCAATGAGGAACTCTAGCATATTTTTTATTTCAACTTCAAAGTACTTGTGCGTGGAATCAGAGTGGTGTTTAACAAAGTAAGTTTTTGAATGACTGATCACTAGATATGAGTATTTCTGTTTTTGTTGAAGAAGCAACTGTCTATGATGTCAAAAAGTCTAGTCTTTAATTTATCGTGAGGAATGGTCGTGTATAGTGTTGAAAAGTCATAGGTTTTAATGCTATTGATTTGGGAAAAATTCTGTGATTTCAAGTTTACTAAAAGTTCTTTAGAATTTTTTAGAATCCACATTTGATTAACACCACTTCTGGCATATGTAGTCGCACAGTAAGTTTGAAGTTTCTCCTTCACAGCTGTTAACATTTTCTTGAGGAGCAAAGATAGGGGCTTGGTAGAGCACTTACTGGATCCAGCAATGTATCTTTGTTTGTACATGTAAGGGTTTTTATGTAGTTTAGGAATCCAGTATAGGTACGGTAACTCATTCATTCGACCAATTGACTGGAATATTAAATTTGTCTAAAACTGAAGCATGGTTTTGAAGAATTTCATCATTTGAAAGAGCAGTTGGAGTATATGTATGATTACCAAAAGTGGAATTAATGCCAATTTTTAGAAATAAAATGTATTGCTTGTGTATGTGTGTGTGTGAAATCTTCTTGCATTGTTTTTCTCTCGCATAAACTCCTAAAAATTTCAAAATTAAAAGAAATGTAGATAACAAACAACTAGCTACTGTCATGATGACAGTGACACCCACACCCTGTTATTTGCTTCTATATTTAAAATTTCTCGTATCACACATAAAGTGAATTCGTTATGCACACAATTTTTACTTCTACCGTTCTTGTCATTTTCATCATTGTGGAAGTGAACACTTACATTTTCTATGTTTTTTTGCCTTTGATGTCTTGACAGATTGTAATGGCAGCCATTCATCGTCCATCTGGAACATGTTGAGGCTGTGAACAAATGCGTGTATAGATCTTGATAAATATAGTTCGTCTGTTTAATTAACGACTGGGAATTCAGACAAAAATTAAGTAGAATGTTAAATTAATAAGATTTTAACGTAATTATTGTGTGTGGAATCAGACTAATTTTATATGGTGTAGTCTAACAAATGTGAATGCAGATGTTGCTGTCTTTATGACATGACAGCATCGAGTTGTTCGTGTTCTCTGTCACATTGTCATATGTTAAATGATGGATGTGGACACACCCCTTTGTGACCACTAAAGGATGAGACTAGCAAAACGAAGATGCAACCTCTAAATCCTCACAAGTAAATTGTGGTTTCCTTTGGGAAATTGAATTATTTAAGTTGTTTAATTTCTGGTACTTTTAAGTGTTTCCATCCCCTTTTTCACCGGAAGTTGTTTCCTCTGCCTCCCAAGGACTCTTGAAATCGCTGTTTCCTGGTGTAAACGTTTATCCATGTGTTACTCTTAGAGCTCGAGATCCTCATAAAAGTATATATGGCATCGTAAGTATCCCCAAGCAAAACATTAAAGGGGGGGGGGGGGGAATCAAACAAATAAGTAAATTCATAAAATTGCATACGGATCAATTTTCCCTTTCATGACGGCCAGCAATGACGGTTTGAAATTATTTGAGAAAATGATAAGGAAGATACTCGTGCAATTCATCTAAAAACTATGAAAAGGAGAAGAAGAAAAATCTATCATTAAGGACATTTGATTAAGCGTCAATATTTGATGACGTCAAATGATGTAACTGACTATTCTAAATTCCATGTGAGCATTTGATATTTACTCGTTCTTGAGACATTCAGCTTTCATGGAAGATGTACTGATTAAAAACAATTTAAACAATGACGGAAACTGATGATGTAACACTGGTGAGGAACGCAATGTTACTGATCGTACACCGCTGGTGAGGAACGCAATGTTGCTGATCATATATTGTTAGAAGTTTTACGTTGGAACACGTAGCACAATACTTTGAAAACCCTCCTGAACAAGATTACGATGTAATAGAGAAGCTTTTAATTTATATATAGCGATATGTAGATATGATATGAGAGGTTCCTAATTCAGCGTGCAATCAGATCGGGTAAAATATCAAACTATGGCCTGTAGTATAGGAGAGAGGAGAAAATCTTTGGCTGGACCGGGAATCGAACCCGGGACCCCTGCATTACTAGTCAGGTGCTCTAACCACTGAGCTATCCAGGCCGATATCCACGGTTCGTATAGCCCTAATTACCACATTCCTCCCTCCTTAAGATCAATTATAATTTTTATAATTGTCTTCCAATATCAACCCGGGTTCATTTCGCCCATGGTAATCTACCACCAGGGGTAGTCAATGGCACCAAATGTAGTATAGGAGAGAGGAGAAAATCTTTGGCTGGACCGGGAATCAAACCCGGGACCCTTGCATTACTGGTCAGGTGCTGGTTTGTTTTTTTTTTAAAAATCTTTTATTAGGTGCTCTAACCACTGAGCTATCCAGGCCGATATCCATGGTCCGTATAGCCCTAATTACAACATTCCAATCATCCTCATTCAATGTATATTTAAGCGCTTTTGCAAATTATAAATAATAATGAATGAATAAAAAATAAATTGACAGCTTTTGTAGTTTAGTTGTAGTGCTATTCCTTTTCTATTTAGTTTTATTTTCTATGTAAATATTCTATCGTCCTGAGGAAGGGCCAACAGGTCATATCGAAAATTTAAGATAGAGAGAGAGTTAAAAGTTATTTATATTTATTCATATTCATTGTTTATATAATTTAATTCATTCAATCTTCCAACATAATGTAAACCTGTTTCAGTCACGTTATAATGTTTCTATCAGACTACGTACTGTCATCCTTGTAACACTTATAGAAAAAGACACACTTCATCCTCTGTAAACTTCCGTGTAAGCATTTGATTGCTTGTCATTTTTAGACATTCGGTCCTCGGGCAAGATGTACTTTATGATAACAATTCTAACACTGATGGTGGGCTTGGGTAAGAATTGCACTATTAATACTGATCATGAAAAATACATCATATATCAATTGAAAAAAGAATTTATCGATAAACTTATAAGTTTTATTCACTTTCGTTAGGTTATGGAGTAATAATAAAAACATTCATGCGGTATCTGGACGACAAGAGCGGAGAAATTACATCACCTGGTTACCCTGGGGACTATCCAAACAATGTAAACTACACGTGGATGATTAGAACGGGACACAATAAATCGAACGTAACGATTACTGTCATCGATATGGATATCGAAAAATGTGACGATTACTTAGACGTGAACTCAATGGAAATGATTGTCTACAAACAATATTGTACACCTTTTAGTGGCTTTTACACAGAAATGATTTTGAGTGTTTGTCTTTTATGTTTTTCAGATTCAGGAAGTGGATCCTTGCTGTTATACTTTGTTTCTAAAATGTGCTAGAACACAAAGAGAATCAAAATATCCTTTGTATCTGACCGCAGAGGGACAGGAAAAGGATTCCGTCTATCTTGGACAGGTATGTTGATTGCCTTTACATTTAGAGTTATCATGAATGATATACATGTACAGCGATATTCCTCAATATTAATTCCAGTATTCTTTTAAGTTAGCTCACCACTACCTCCAACAATTTCCAAAACAATAATTTTATCAACATCAAAACCACTGACTCCGTCATGGACACGAAAGACGACAACTCCGACCAGAACAAGACGAACACCTCCAACAACAACAACAACAACAAGGAAAACAACTCCGACTACAACAACAAACCAGGCAGTACCAATCAAGCCAAAAATATCAGTATCACGGACGTCATCACAAGTAACAACTGTAATCAATGCAACAATAAATCCGCTACTAGTCACAAAGATGTTAACCCACACCATTATTAATTCATCAACAACGGTCTCTATCAATGGTAAATCAGGTCGAAACACAATACTTGTAATAAGAAATAAAATTATCAACTCGCTTATTGAAACGAACTCCATACCGGGATTATTCTATTTCTAACTGATCTGCTGGAATATTATATCACATAACATTATAAGAATGAAAGTTTTAGAATTTTTCAATAATTTTCCTTTCATGGTTTTAATAATATTCGTTACAGTTATTTCGTCAGAATTCACAGTTGGTCAAATAGGTAAGTTTACTTCATTGTATTCATCTACTACTACCTATTTCTTTTATATTAGATAACAACAAGGACTATGACAGTTAGCAAATTTTAAAGGAAATATTGATCTTGATGAATTTTCCAACAATGTCGTTACAGTTTCCCTGATAATCGGCATATGTGTTGTTGAGCTCATACTGGTAACCGCCGCAATTTGTGTGAGGAAGCGGTTGCAAGCAAGGTAGACTTCATAGACTTCATCATAAGATGTATTTATATAACAAGTTCTTACTTTAGTTTGGATTGCACTCGCATATTCTTTGAATACATAGAAAGCTAGCATACATGTATACATTCAAAACATTGTAAGAATCAGGACAAACATCTATAACCATGGGTAAAAGGAGGAGGAGAGAGACAATAGACGGGGAAAGGGAAGAGAAGAGCAAAGATAAAAAGGCGGGGGAATTGAGGGAGATCCGAAGTAGAGGGAACATGAGAGAAAGTGGGAGGAGGACGATGTGGTGAATATCATGTCCCTGAAATACTAAATCAGGTTCATGGGGTTCTTGAAAACGTGTGTGTGTGTGTGTGTGTGTGTGTGTGTGTGTGTGTGTGTGTGTGTGTTCGAATGTATTTATGATATATATTTCATTCTTATCCACACACCATCAGATTGATACCAATGATACCGGCGCTTGAGCGGTTTAAAACTATCGTTAGCGCTGTGTTGAGCATTTAGTGTTTATAGAAAATATAAAAATACACCGTCATTAAAACATTAATGTTGATAGACTATCTACACTGCCATTAGACATTTAGTGTTTATAGACATTGTACATGTAGAAATACATCTGTCATTAAACATTTAGTATTTATAGACATTGTAGAAATACACTGTCGACAAGAAAGGTTTTCCATTCATCAAGGAGTGGGAGTTATCTGTTACAGAAATGATGATAATACAATTCGAGTGTATATTTGTTCATTTTGTACAGTTCTTCGGACAAAACGTCGCCTCCTCCCGACATTGACCAGAACGCACGTGTACCAGACCTGTGAAAAAACCTACGACACCACTTTTTCCAGGCGTTAAAATGTCATAGATGACACAAATACATACAACATTGATACTTAAACAATACTGTGTGGTTTTATTTTCATTAGGAGAGCGGAGTAATTATGCAGATTTTCGTACAATGCTGAAGTCTGTCTTCTCATCCAATAACATTTCATTGTTTTTATTTTCACTAACACCTGATGAACTGAATGTAGATCGTGGTGGGGTATTAAGGTATCACACCGGTAATTTTTTTCACTATATATTACTATAGAGGAAAAAAATCATTAAAAATCAGTTTACAGAATTGATGCCGAATAACGCAGTCAGAAACGTTCTATGTTACCTATCTCGTCTGTCGACACCAGAAAAACAACACCCTACGCGGCATTTTCGAAAATAAATTACCCGCAAACAAGACTACCCTCAAATCCACGTGTTTTTCACATGTATGTAAACAGCCGGAGTGCACCTCAGGAAGTAGCCTCAGCTACCAACAGCAAATAGTTCCTTTGTATACACTTGGTTATTTCTACAAATTACACAAAATTTCCTAATCAGGGGTACAAAAATTAAGAGAAAAGAAGAAGAGGAAATGAGAAAAATCGCGCAATGAAAAAAATTATTTCTTTAAATATATGGAACTACAATTGTTGATTTCTGCAATACAAACGCACGCAAATCAAATTTATTGCTAAATTTAGTTTCAAAGCATAATTTATGCATTCAGAATACTGACTTTGTCGTAGAAGGTGAGAAGTTTTCTTTTGTTCAAAAATTTACAACCTTAGATTAATATATTCTTTTTGACAAGTATGTCTTAGAAAATTTGCAAAGTTATAGAATTATTCCGGAAGGTACGTTTTCTACAACTTCTGACCATTTACCTATCATAGCAGCTATGGATTTCAATATAGCTACACATAATCTTAGGTACACCCAATCACAATTACCGGCGTGGCACAAAGCTGCACCCGAGGCTGTCGTAGAATACAGACAGAAAGTTGATAACGCCCTAGAGCACCTGTTAGAATCTAACATAAATAACAATACAGACCTGGGCGAGTATATCCGTACTATTTCGAATACTCTCCACAGATGTGCCAGGGAATCAATCCCATTTACGTCATTCAATCCTTTTACTCGTCCGGAATGGACAAAAGTCGTTAAAGAACTTCACACTATTGAACGTTCTAAGCGTCGTGTATGGATATCTGAAGGACGTCCTCGCGGTATGAACTTTACATCATATCGAAATTATAAAAGAGCAAAGCGACTGTTTTGAAACGCTCTAAATGAAGAACATGAAAAACACATGTGTAAGGTCTACCGTGACCTCGACAATGCGTCAGAATGTGACATACGTCTATTTTGGAAATTAGCCAAACGCAGAAAACCCCGAGCCTCTAGAATTTATCCCGAAATAAAAGACAACAATGGTCAGATTCAAAATGACCCAAATAGTGTAGCGGAAGTCTTTGCTTCTCATTTTGAAAAAATTTATAGTCCTTTAGAAGAGGAACATTTTGATTCTAACTTTAAATACGAAGTTGAGAATAATATTAACAACATTATAAAATAATGTGAGGTTGATGTTAGTGACTTACCGGGTGATAATATAGAATTGGAAGAACTTACACCAATTATAAATAATCTAAAGTTACGGAAAGCACCTGGCCATGATTCACTAACAAATGAACATATTATTCACGGAGGTAAAATTCTTACCCTCTGTCTTCTAAAAATGTTCAATGCAGTCATAGCCTGCGGTAATATTCCCCATGAATGGAAGCGCGGCTTAATAGTTCCATTATATAAAGGTGGAGACAAATCGAAAGCCGCATGCAACAGTTATAGGCCTATATCTCTTTTGCCCTGCTTTTTTAAAATACTTGAGAAAATAATTCTATCTCGTATCTCAAATTCAACTCTTGTATCAAAACATTTCCCAAATGCTCAACAACAAGGTTTTCAAAAATATCTAGGTTGTTTAACCGCGTCGTTTAATTTACAAGAGACAATTTTTCATAATATAGAACAAGGCAACAATGTCTATGTTAGCTTTTTGGATAGCTAAATTAATTTAATTTAATGAAAGCGCTAAAGCTTTACGGAGGATTTCTGTGTTTTCTTTTCATATTTTTTAAATATATATATATATATATACTGTATATATACAACCACCTTATAACCCAATGGCAACTTTGGTGTTTAAACTAATGATTTTTCTTAAGAATGTTTAAAAGAAGATGTACTGAATTAGTTGAATTGAGAAGATTTTGTAGATTAGTTTTAATAGTTTGTAAGTTCCGTGAAATTGATCCGCTTAAATTCTTTAATCTGTTTACATTCAAACATAGGATTAAGAAACTACATGTACAACGAGGAAAGCATTTCTACTTATGATGGAAACTGTGATTAAGTTTGAAATACACTGTATGTTGTGCGATAGAAGTGACATGTTTCAGGTTTAAAAAAAAAAAAAGAATAAAAAGGGAAAAGAAGTGCATGATAACATCTTTCCTTTGAAAGATAATAATATATACTCTTTTTTAAGAAAGCATACTGAGATTATTATCGTTTCAGGAAATACATGCAAGATGAATATATTAAGGAGGTACTCTATATCGTCATAACGGCTAACTTCCTTTTAAAACATGGATGAAAAAATCAATCTCAGCAATATTTCACTTTTTCTTTTAAAAACTGTTTGCCCATCTTTCTATTTTGTATTTTGAGTTATGCGATTGATCACTGTTCGTTATCTTCATCTTTCAAAGAGAGAGAGAGAGAGAGAGAGAGAGAGAGATAGAGTTAAGGCTTATCTTATTTATATCTATTCATTAATCAACACAATGTAAAGCTTTAACAGTTATGTTAGTATATTTATATCAGACTACGTACCATCATTTTTGAAACACTTCAAAACAAACACTTCCGCAGGAAACTTCCCTGTAAGCATTGTTAATCGCATTCAGTCCTCAGGCAAGATGTACCTTATGAAAACCATTCTAACGCTGGTGGGGAGCTTGGGTAAGAATTGCAATATTAATACTGATCATATATCAATGATTGATTCAATATTGTTTAACGTCCCTCTCGAGAATATTACACATATACCAATGGAAAAAGAAATCATAGATACAATCCTAAGCATTATTGACTTTTTAGGTTATGGATCAACACGAGATGTTTTCATGGGATATCTGGACGAAAAGAGCGGACAGATTACATCACCTGATTTCCCTGCGACCTATCCAAACAATGTAAATTGCACGTGGTTAATTAGAACGGGACATCCTCAATCGAATGTGACAATTACTGTCATCGACATGGATATCAAAGAATGGAATCCCTGTGACGACTATTTAAAGGTGAATTGAATCTAAATGATGATCTATTGATTGATTGTATATTGTTTAACGTCCCTCTCGAGAATATTTCACTGATATGGAAACGTCACCATTGCCTGTGAAGGACTGCAAAATTTAGGCCTATGCTAATTCGCAGTTGTGTTAAGTAGGGCCATAGAAAAAGCATTAATGAACAGATCAATTTATGACAAATTCTGGAAACACAACCCTTTTATACAATATATATATATATATATATATATATATATATATATATATATATAAGCACTAAAGTTCCAACAACACCCGATACCTCAGAGTGTCGGATCCACAACATGGATACAAGGTCAAATACAAAAAAATATACAAAGCACTAAAATGACCAACGACACGAACAACGAGATTGTCAAATTTTCGGGACAAACGAAAAGAATTACATAATGTGGTCAATATCAACAGAGCATAATAACAAAAACTACATATAAATACATCTAGCACTACAACTACACTAATCTACAAACGTATTTACAACGCAGACTACATGTTTTTGGTCTTTAGGCTTGCCAATCAATGTTAAAAGTGGAGCGAATTAGGACATGCCTTATTCGTCCAAAGAGCTGATCCAAAATGTTCGAAAAGAAAAACAATAAACTTAATTAATCTCAAGTGGAACGAGTTAACCCAATTACGTTGACAAATAGTAAAGCTAACTCGTACCCAGGATGAATACGGGCTAAACCCTTACTAGATTTTAAGCTTCATCTAGACCTACTCGTCTGATCATGTCCCTAACAGTGGTACTATGACCATTTTTGAACACATTTTTGTCTTTTCAATTCTGTTTACAATCAGCCCATCCCTTTTAATCACTTTGAACTTCATAACCGATTGCTTACATGTAAAACCCATTTATCAGTTTCCGTGATTCTATGTTTTTTGCACATCTACCCTAGACATGATCAGCACGGGAATGTCTGATGTTGATTCAATTTCCTGGGTTGCTTATTCTTTGTTTTTGTTTGGAGTTGGTCCATTTTGTTAACTTACTGTAAACGTATTATATTTGGCGTGTACGATATTTGGCGGAAATCGTTTTTTCAAGAAGTTAGCGCAGATTTGATTTAGCGCATTCCTGAATTACTTTAAACATCTAGATTTACGGATGGCATTTAGCGATGTACTTGATTTAGCGGAAGCTGCGTTCCGCCAAAGGCGCTAAATAGAAGTAATACATTTACAGTATTCAAAGTTGTTGTTTACATTATCTTTCTCTCAAACTTTGTTCATTTCTTACTTCGTTTACATAGCTTATTTTCATTTATTTATTTATTTTTTATTTATTTATATTTTTGTATTTGTTACTTATTATTATCTTTTATAAATTATGCATGGTTAAAATAGAATCTCTCTGGGTACGAGTTAGCTTTACTATTTGTTAACGTAATTGGGTTAACTCGTTCCACTTGAGATTAATTAAGTTTATTGTTTTTCTTTTCGGACATTTTGGATCAGCTCTTTGGACGAATAAGGCATGTCCTAATTCGCTCCACTTTTAACATTGATTGGCAAGCCTAAAGACCAAAAACATGTAGTCTGCGTTGTAAATACGTTTGTAGATTAGTGTAGTTGTAGTGCTAGATGTATTTATATGTAGTTTTTGTTATTATGCTCTGTTGATATTGACCACATTATGTAATTCTTTTCGTTTGTCCTGAAGAAGGGACGGGGCGTCCCGAAAATTTGACAATCTCGTTGTTCGTGTCGTTGGTCATTTTAGTGCTTTGTATATATATATATATATATATATATATATATATATGTGTGTGTGTGTGTGTGTGTGTGTATCATTAAATGCACATTGACCTCCCATACATTTTTCCCCAGACCGACAGTCTCTACATTAGCTGTGTATCACGTGATCAAATGTCGAGATAAAAACCGTACCGTGTATGTATAAATCGTTCAATTGTCATGATATCCAGATATCAATGCAAGTCAAAATTAATATAACTTCAAAGCATATTTTAAAAATTTCTTAATTTGAAAAGTGTTGGGAGCAAGTTTATCGTGACTTGTAACATGTCTAATTTTTGCATTGAATATGGAAGATGCAGCGATTTTTGCATATCAGAAGTTGAATCTAGCCTGAAAAACATGTGTTCTGTTGAAACCACAACTTGCTCCTCTAACTTTCCTTTAGCACTGAAGTTCACATGTCACATAAATCAAACATCTTTCACTCAAAAACATCGGGGTGTCGTGCCGATGATGAATTTTTTTTATGTACAGAAACCCTGTTTATGCAAATGAGTCAATTGTGAAAGTCACTATACGTGCAGATTAGGGGAGATATCAAGATCACAATATAATATGGATATTACTTTAGCATGTATGTTACATAAAGACGAAATTTAAACTATTTCAACATCAAAGATAATCAATATAACCCATTTGACAGAAACTTCTACACGTTTGCAGTTTATTCTTTAACAGCGGCACTAAATAACGAAAAAAATATTTTGACATTTCCAACTGCAAAAGGACTGTAGATATGTACGTCATGACCTTCGTCATGATGTATTTTTCATTGTGACACGTTTGCAGTTGATCGTTTGACAGCGGTGGTAAATAACGAAAAAATATTTTTACATTTTCAACTGCAAAAGGACTGTAGATATGCTGTCTGACGTGTTTCATACCGATTGTTAAGCCGTTCTTGGCACACTGATTTTGACTGCGGATAACTCCGTTTACCTGATCAGGATATGGGGCTCACGGCGGGTGTGACCGGTCAACAGGGGATGCTTACTCCTCCTAGGCACCTGATCCCACCTCTGGTGTGTCCAGGGGTCCGTGTTTGCCCAACTATCTATTTTGTATTGCTTGTAGGAGTTATGAGATTGATCATTGTTCGTTATCTTCACCTTGCATATGTACGTCATGACCTTCGTCATGATGTATTTTTAATTGTGGCGTCATGTAATGTGCCAGTGCGGTAAAGTACATTTATGTACAGCAGTGGTATTTATGGGGAAAGCCTTAAATCAGCCGCGAAGCGCCTATGGCATTTGAGCAGGTAGGATCCATATTGTGCCACACCTGCTGTGACACGAGACCTCAGTTTTTAGCGTTCCGTGTTTTTGGTGGTCTAATCTGAAAGACAGTCTCATTTAGTCGCCTTTTACGGCAAACAAGGGTTACTGAGGATCTATTCTAACCCGGATCCCCCACGGGACCCACATCTCCAAACATTATTGTACATCTTTTACACAGCGATGATCTTTTGGTATATTTTTCAGATTCAAGAAGTTGATCCTTGCTGTTTTACTGTGTTTAAAAGGTGTGGTGCAATGCAAAGCGAAAAGAGGATGGCAAGAGGTAGCAAAATTGAAATATCATTTGTATCTGACCACACGTTGACTGCGAAAGGATTTCGTCTTTCTTGGACAGGTATGTTTATTGTCTTTACATTTAGAGTTATCATACATGCACAGCGATATCCCTTGATATTAATTCCATTATTCTTTTAAGTTATTTCACCACCACCTCCAACAAAAAGAATAATGTCTTCAACATTAAAAATACTGACTTCGTCACGGATGCAAAAGACGACAACTCTGTCTACAGGAAGAACAACAATTTCCACTAGCAAGTTAGCAACTCCGACTACAACAACATCAAAGACAACCACTACAGCAACAACAACAACTCCGACTACAACAACGACAACAACTCCGACTACAACAACATCAAAGACAACAACTACAACAACACCGACTTTAACAATACCTTCTACAACTTCGACAACAGCAACAACAACAACTCCGACTACAACAACGACAACAACTCCGACTACATCAACGACAACAACTCCGGCTACAACAAAAACAACAACTTCGAATACAACAATGACAACGACTCCAGCAATAACGAGTAAGGCAGAAAAAACCAAGATAACCAGAACAACAAAAATACCGGTATCGCGAACGATATCACAAGTAACAACTGCAATTAATGCATCAGGAAATGTGTTACTGGTCACACAAGTGTTCAACGACACCATCATTAATTCATCAACAGCGGTCTCTGTCGAGGAACAATCAGGTAGAAACACAGCATTTACTTGCAATAGAACTCGTAATAAGAAACAAAATTATCAACTCGCTTAATGAAACAAACTCCATATCGGGATTATTCTATTTCTAACTGATCTGTTGGAATGTTCTAAAACATTGAATCAGCATACTTGGAAATGCCATTTTTAGAATATTTCAATAATTTTACTTTGAAAGGCATGGTTTCAGCAATATTTGTTTTATTACAGTTATTTCGTCAAGATTCACAGTTGGTCAATTAGGTAAATTTCGTTATTATTTTCTTCAACGCTGTATTATTCAGAGATCTATATATTTCTTTTAGATTAGATAACAACTAGAAAAGAAATATTGCGCTTGATTAATTTTCCATTAATCTATTTGACAGTTTCCTTCATAATCGGCATATGTGTTGCTGAGGTCATACTTGTAACGGCGGGAATTTGTGTGATGAAGCGATTGCAAGCAAGGTAGAATTCTTCATGAAGGATATTCATATAACAAGTTCTTAGTTTTAGTTGGTTTAATATATAGATACATATCTGACATTTTGTTTGTTATTAGCCTTTGTAGTATTTAGTGTTATTTTCCTTTTCTATCTAGTTTTCTTTTCAATGTAAATATTTTATCGTCCTGAAGAAAGGACAGGTCGTCCCGAAAATTACACAATTCATTGTTGTTCGTGTAATTGGTCATTTTTATTGCTTTTTATATTCTTATTTATTTGACCTCGTAACTACTATTAGATCCGAGACTCTCTATATTATCTTTTATTTCACATATATGTAAATCGCTTTAGAGAACTAATGTTGATAGGGCGCTATCTAAATCTTTTTAATTACAATTACGATTTTGTAGTCTTGCTTTGTTTCGGTATAATAAACATTTTATTGTTTGAATGTTCGGGGGATATGAGGATTTATTTACTCATGAAAAATCATATTCCCCTCGGTCGTTAATACTTCTATGAGTTGTTTTTCATTCTTATCCATACAAAATCAAATTGAACATCTAACATTTAGTGTTTCTAAATATTATAGAAATATGAAGTCATTAAACATTTAGCCGTTTATAGACATTTTAAATATGCACTGCTATTAAACATTTAGCATTTCTGGACAGTGTAGAAATACACCGTCATTAAACATTTAGTATTTATACCTCTCTACACTGTTATTAAACATTTAGTATTTATATCTCTCTACACTGTCATTAAACATTTAGTATTTATACCTCTCTACACTGTCATTAAACATTTAGTATTTATATCTGTTTACACTGTCATTAAACATTTAGTATTTATACCTCTCTACACTGTTATTAAACATTTAGTATTTATACCTCTCTACACTGTCATTAAACATTTAGTATTTATACCTCTCTACACTGTCATTAAACATTTAGTATTTATATCTGTTTACACTGTTATTAAACATTTAGTACTTATACCTCTCTACACTGTTATTAAAGATTTAGTATTTATACCTCTCTACACTGTCATTAAACATTTAGTATTTATATCTGTCTACACTGTCATTAAACATTTATTATTTATACCTCTCTACACTGTCATTAAACATTTAGTATTTATACCTCTCTACACTGTCATTAAACATTTAGTACTTATACCTCTCTACACTGTCATTAAACATTTAGTACTTATACCTCTCTACACTGTCATTAAACATTTAGTATTTATATCTGTTTACACTGTCATTAAACATTTAGTATTTATACCTCTCTACACTGTTATTAAACATTTAGTACTTATACCTCTCTACACTGTTATTAAACATTTAGCATTTATATCTCTCTACACTGTCATTAAACATTTAGTATCTATATCTGTCTACACTGTCATTAAACATTTAGTATTTATATCTGTCTACACTGTCATTAAACATTTAGTACTTATACCTCTCTACACCGTCATTAAACATTTAGTACTTATACCTCTCTACACCGTCATTAAACATTTAGTATTTATATCTGTTTACACTGTCATTAAACATTTAGCATTTATATCTCTCTACACTGTCATTAAACATTTAGTATCTATATCTGTCTACACTGTCATTAAACATTTAGTATTTATATCTGTCTACACTGTCATTAAACATTTAGTACTTATACCTCTCTACACCGTCATTAAACATTTAGTACTTATACCTCTCTACACCGTCATTAAACATTTAGTATTTATATCTGTTTACACTGTCATTAGACATTTAGTATTTATACCTCTCTACACTGTTATTAAACATTTAGTACTTATACCTCTCTACACTGTCATTAAACATTTAGTATTTATATCTGTCTACACTGTCATTAAACATTTAGTATTTATATCTGTCTACACTGTCATTAAACATTTAGTATTTATGTCTCTCTACACTGTCATTAAACATTTAGTATTTATACCTCTCTACACTGTTATTAAACATTTAGTACTTATACCTCTCTACATTACCATTAAACATTTAGTATTTAAACCTCTCTACACCGTCATTAAACATTTAGTATTTATACCTCTCTACACCGTCATTAAACATTTAGTATTTATATCTCTCTACACTGTCATTAAACATTTAGTATCTATATCTCTCTACACTGTTATTAAACATTTAGTATTTATATCTGTCTACACTGTCATTAAACATTTAGTATTTATATCTGTCTACACTGTCATTAAACATTTAGTACTTATACCTCTCTACACCGTCATTAAACATTTAGTACTTATACCTCTCTACACTGTCATAAACATTTAGTATTTATACCTCTCTACACTGTTATTAAACATTTAGTATTTATACCTCTCTACTCTGTCATTAAACATTTAGTATTTATGTCTCTCTACACTGTCATTAAGCATTTAGTGTTTATACCTCTCTACACTGTCATTAAACATTTAGTATTTATGTCTCTCTACACTGTCATTAAACATTTAGTATTTATACCTCTCTACACTGTCATTAAACATTTAGTATTTATACCTCTCTACACTGTCATTAAACATTTAATATCTATACCTCTCTACACCGTCATTAAACATTTAGTATCTATACCTCTCTACACTGTCATTAAACATTTATTATTTATATCTCTCTACACTGTCATTACACATTTAGTATTTATATCTGTCTACACTGTCATTAAACATTTAGTATTTATACCTCTCTACACTGTCATTAAACATTTAGTATTTATATCTTTCTTCACTGTCATTAAACATATAGTATCTATACCTCTCTACACTGTCATTACACATTTAGTATTTATATCTGTCTACACTGTCATTAAACATTTAGTATTTATACCTCTCTACACTGTCATTAAACATTTAGTATTTATACTTCCTTACTGTCATTAAGCATTTAGTATTTATACCTCTCTACACTGTCATAAACATTTAGTACTTATACTTCTCTACACTGTCATTAAACATTTAGTATCTATACCTCTCTACACTGTCATTAAACATTTAGTATTTATATCTGTTTACACTGTCATTAAACATTTAGTATTTATACCTCTCTACACTGTTATTAAACATTTAGTATTTATACCTCTCTACACCGTCATGAAACATTTAGTATTTATATCTGTCTACACTGTTATTAAACATTTAGTATTTATACCTCTCTACATTTTCATTAAACATTTAGTATTTATATCTCTCTACACTGTCATTAAACATTTAGTATTTATACCTCTCTACACTGTCATTAAACATATAGTATTTATACTTCTCTACTGTCATTAAACATTTAGTATCTCTACCTCTCTACACTGTCATTAAACATTTAGTATTTATATCTGTTTACACTGTCATTAAACATTTGGTATTTATACCTCTCTACACTGTCATTAAACATGTAGTATCTATACCTCTCTACACTGTCATTAAACATTTAGTTTTATACCTCTCTACACTGTCATTAAACATTTAGTATCTATACCTCTCTACACTGTTATTAAACATTTGGTATTTATACCTCTCTACACTGTTATTAAACATTTAGTATTTATACCTCTCTACACTTTCATTAAACATTTAGTATCTATACCTTTCTACACTGTTATTAAACATTTAGTACTTATACCTCTCTACACTGTTATTAAACATTTAGTATTTACACCTCTCTACACTGTCATTAAACATTTAGTATTTATACCTCTCTACACTGTCATTAAACATTTAGTATCTATACCTCTCTACACCGTCATTAAACATTTAGTATTTATACCTCTCTTCACCGTCATTAAACATTTAGTATTTATGTCTCTCTACACTGTTATTAAACATTTAGTATTATACCTCTCTACACTGTCATTAAGCATTTAGTATTTATACCTCTCTACACTGTCATTAAACATTTAGTATCTATACCTCTCTACACTGTTATTAAACATTTAGTATTTATATCTGTCTACACTGTCATTAAACATTTAGTATTTATGTCTCTCTACACTGTCATTAAACATTTAGTATTTATACCTCTCTACACTGTCATTAAACATTTAGTACTTATACCTCTCTACACTGTCATTAAACATTTAGTACTTATACCTCTCTACATTACCATTAAACATTTAGTATCTATACCTCTCTACACTGTCATTAAACATTTAGTATTTATACCTCTCTACACTGTCATTAAACATTTAGTATCTATACCTCTCTACACTGTCATTAAACATTTAGTATTATACCTCTCTACACTGTCATTAAACATTTAGTATCTATACCTCTGTACACTGATATTAAACATTTAGTATTTATACCTCTCTACACTGTCATTAAACATTTAGTATTTATATCTCTCTACACTGTTATTAAACATTTAGTATTTATACCTCTCTACACTGTTATTAAACATTTAGTATTTATATCTGTCTACACTGTTATTAAACATTTAGTATTTATATCTGTCTACACTGTCATTAAACATTTAGTACTTATACCTCTCTACACTGTCATTAAACATTTAGTATTTTTGTCTCTCTACACTGTCATTAAACATTTAGTATTTATACCTCTCTACACTGTCATTAAACATTTAGTATTTATATCTCTCTACACTGTCATTAAACATTTAGTATTTTTGTCTCTCTACACTGTCATTAAACATTTAGTATTTATACCTCTCTACACTATCATTAAACATTTAGTATTTTTGTCTCTCTACACTGTCATTAAACATTTAGTATTTATATCTGTCTACACTGTCATTAAACATTTAGTATGTATACCTCTCTACACTGTCATTAAACATTTAGTATTTATACCTCTCTACACTGTCATAAACATTTAGTATTTATACCTCTCTACACTGTTATTAAACAATTAGCATCTATACCTCTCTACACTGTCATTAAACATTTAGTATTTATACCTCTCTACACTGTCATAAACATTTAGTATTTATACCTCTCTACACTGTTATTAAACATTTAGTATTTATACCTCTCTACTCTGTCATTAAACATTTAGTATTTATGTCTCTCTACACTGTCATTAAGCATTTAGTGTTTATACTTCTCTACACTGTCATTAAACATTTAGTATTTATGTCTCTCTACACTGTCATTAAACATTTAGTATTTATACCTCTCTACACTGTCATTAAACATTTAGTATTTATACCTCTCTACACTGTTATTAAACATTTAGTATTTATACCTCTCTCCACTGTCATTAAACATTTAGTATTTATGTCTCTCTACACCGTCATTAAACATTTAGTATTTATATCTGTCTACACTGTTATTAAACATTTATTATTTATACCTTTCTACATTTACATTAAACATTTGGTATTTATACCTCTCGACACTGTCATTAAAAATTTAGTATTTATATCTGTCTGCACTGTCATTGAACATTTGGTATTTATACCTCTCTACATTGTCATTAAACATTCAGTATCTATACCTCTCTACACTGTCATTAAACATTTAGTATCTATATCTGTCTACACTGTCATTAAACATTTAGTATTTATGTCTCTCTACACTGTTATTAAACATTTAGTATTTAAACCTCTCGACACTGTCATTAAACATTTAGTATTATACCTCTCTACACTGTCATTAAACATTTAGTATTTATACCTCTCTACACCGTCATTACACATTTAGTATTTATGTCTCTCTACACTGTCATTAAACATTTAGTATTTATACCTCTCTACACTGTCATTAAACATTTAGTATTTATACCTCTCTACACCGTCATTACACATGTAGTATTTATGTCTCTCTACACCGTCATCACACATTTAGTATTTATACCTCTCTACACTGTTATTAAACATTTAGTATTTATACCTCTCTACACTATTATTAAACATTTAGTATTTATACCTCTCTACACTGTCATTAAACATTTAGTATTTATACCTCTCTACACTGTCATTAAACATTTAGTATCTATACCTCTCTACACTGTTATTAAACATTTAGTATTTATATCTGTCTACACTGTCATTAAACATTTAGTATTTATGTCTCTCTACACTGTCATTAAACATTTAGTATTTATACCTCTCTACACTGTCATTAAACATTTAGTACTTATACCTCTCTACACTGTCATTAAACATTTAGTACTTATACCTCTCTACATTACCATTAAACATTTAGTATCTATACCTCTCTACACTGTCATTAAACATTTAGTATTTATACCTCTCTACACTGTCATTAAACATTTAGTATCTATACCTCTCTACACTGTCATTAAACATTTAGTATTATACCTCTCTACACTGTCATTAAACATTTAGTATCTATACCTCTGTACACTGATATTAAACATTTAGTATTTATACCTCTCTACACTGTCATTAAACATTTAGTATTTATATCTCTCTACACTGTTATTAAACATTTAGTATTTATACCTCTCTACACTGTTATTAAACATTTAGTATTTATATCTGTCTACACTGTTATTAAACATTTAGTATTTATATCTGTCTACACTGTCATTAAACATTTAGTACTTATACCTCTCTACACTGTCATTAAACATTTAGTATTTTTGTCTCTCTACACTGTCATTAAACATTTAGTATTTATACCTCTCTACACTGTCATTAAACATTTAGTATTTATATCTCTCTACACTGTCATTAAACATTTAGTATTTTTGTCTCTCTACACTGTCATTAAACATTTAGTATTTATACCTCTCTACACTATCATTAAACATTTAGTATTTTTGTCTCTCTACACTGTCATTAAACATTTAGTATTTATATCTGTCTACACTGTCATTAAACATTTAGTATGTATACCTCTCTACACTGTCATTAAACATTTAGTATTTATACCTCTCTACACTGTCATAAACATTTAGTATTTATACCTCTCTACACTGTTATTAAACAATTAGCATCTATACCTCTCTACACTGTCATTAAACATTTAGTATTTATACCTCTCTACACTGTCATAAACATTTAGTATTTATACCTCTCTACACTGTTATTAAACATTTAGTATTTATACCTCTCTACTCTGTCATTAAACATTTAGTATTTATGTCTCTCTACACTGTCATTAAGCATTTAGTGTTTATACCTCTCTACACTGTCATTAAACATTTAGTATTTATGTCTCTCTACACTGTCATTAAACATTTAGTATTTATACCTCTCTACACTGTCATTAAACATTTAGTATTTATACCTCTCTACACTGTTATTAAACATTTAGTATTTATACCTCTCTCCACTGTCATTAAACATTTAGTATTTATGTCTCTCTACACCGTCATTAAACATTTAGTATTTATATCTGTCTACACTGTTATTAAACATTTATTATTTATACCTTTCTACATTTACATTAAACATTTGGTATTTATACCTCTCGACACTGTCATTAAAAATTTAGTATTTATATCTGTCTGCACTGTCATTGAACATTTGGTATTTATACCTCTCTACATTGTCATTAAACATTCAGTATCTATACCTCTCTACACTGTCATTAAACATTTAGTATCTATATCTGTCTACACTGTCATTAAACATTTAGTATTTATGTCTCTCTACACTGTTATTAAACATTTAGTATTTAAACCTCTCGACACTGTCATTAAACATTTAGTATTATACCTCTCTACACTGTCATTAAACATTTAGTATTTATACCTCTCTACACCGTCATTACACATTTAGTATTTATGTCTCTCTACACTGTCATTAAACATTTAGTATTTATACCTCTCTACACTGTCATTAAACATTTAGTATTTATACCTCTCTACACCGTCATTACACATGTAGTATTTATGTCTCTCTACACCGTCATCACACATTTAGTATTTATACCTCTCTACACTGTTATTAAACATTTAGTATTTATACCTCTCTACACTATTATTAAACATTTAGTATTTATACCTCTCTACACTGTCATTAAACATTTAGTATTTATACCTCTCTACACTGTTATTAAACATTTAGTACCTATACCTCTCTACACTGTCATTAAACATTTAGTATTTATATCTCTCTACACTGTCATTAAACATTTATTATTTATACCTCTCTACACTGTCATTAAACATTTAGTACCTATACCTCTCTACACTGTCATAAACATTTAGTACCTATACCTCTCTACACTGTCATTAAACATTTAGTATTTATATCTGTCTACACTGTCATTAAACATTTAGTATTTATATCTCTCTACACTGTCATTAAACATTTAGTATTTATACCTCTCTACACTGTCATTAAACAATTAGCATCTATACCTCTCTACACTGTCATTAAACATTTAGTATTTATATCTCTCTACACTGTCATTAAACATTCAGTATTTAAACCTCTCTACACTGTCATTAAACATTTAGTATCTATACCTCTCTACACTGTCATTAAACATTTAGTATTTATACCTGTCTACACTGTCATTAAACATTTGGTATTTATACCTCTCTACACTGTCATTAAACATTTAGTATCTATACCTCTCTACACTATCATTAAACATTTAGTATTTAAACCTCTCTACACTGTCATTAAACATTTAGTATTTATACCTCTCTACACTGTCATTAAACAATTAGCATCTATACCTCTCTACACTGTCATTAAACATTTAGTATTTATATCTGTCTACACTGTCATTAAACATTTAGTATCTATACCTCTCTACACTGTTATTAAACATTTAGTATTATACCTCTCTACACTGTCATTAAACATTTAGTATTTATACCTCTCTACACTGTCATAAACATTTAGTACCTATATCTCTCTACACTGTCATTAAACATTTAGTATTTATATCTGTCTACACTGTCATTAAACATTTAGTATTTATACCTCTCTACACTGTTATTACACATTTAGTATTTATATCTCTCTACACTATCATTAAACATTTAGTATTTTTGTCTCTCTACACTATCATTAAACATTTAGTATTTATATCTGTCTACACTGTCATTAAACATTTAGTATTTATATCTGTCTACACTGTTATTAAACATTTAGTATTTATATCTCTCTACACTATCATTAAACATTTAGTATTTATATCTGTCTACACTGTCATTAAACATTTAGTATTTATATCTGTCTACACTGTCATTAAACATTTAGTATCTATACCTCTCTACACTGTTATTAAACATTTAGTATTTATATCTCTCTACACTGTCATTAAACATTTAGTATTTATACCTCTCTACACTGTCATTAAACATTTAGTATTTATATCTGTTTACACTGTCATTAAACATTTAGTATTTATACCTCTCTACACTGTTATTAAACATTTAGTACTTATACCTCTCTACACTGTTATTAAACATTTAGTATTTATACCTCTCTACACTGTTATTAAACATTTAGTATTTATATCTGTCTACACTGTTATTAAACATTTAGTATTTATATCTGTCTACACTGTCATTAAACATTTAGTACTTATACCTCTCTACACTGTTATTAAACATTTAGTATTTACACCTCTCTACACTGTCATTAAACATTTAGTATTTATACCTCTCTACACTGTCATTAAACATTTAGTATCTATACCTCTCTACACCGTCATTAAACATTTAGTATTTATACCTCTCTTCACCGTCATTAAACATTTAGTATTTATGTCTCTCTACACTGTTATTAAACATTTAGTATTATACCTCTCTACACTGTCATTAAACATTTAGTAGTTATACCTCTCTACACTGTCATTAAACATTTAGTATCTATACCTCTCTACACTGTTATTAAATATTTAGTATTTATATCTGTCTACACTGTCATTAAACATTTAGTATTTATGTCTCTCTACACTGTCATTAAACATTTAGTATTTATACCTCTCTACACTGTCATTAAACATTTAGTACTTATACCTCTCTACACTGTCATTAAACATTTAGTACTTATACCTCTCTGCATAACCATTAAACATTTAGTATCTATACCTCTCTAAACTGTCATTAAACATTTAGTATTTATACCTCTCTACACTGTCATTAAACATTTAGTATTTATATCTCTCTACACTGTTATTAAACATTTAGTATTTATACCTCTCTACACTGTTATTAAACATTTAGTATTTATATCTGTCTACACTGTTATTAAACATTTAGTATTTATATCTGTCTACACTGTCATTAAACATTTAGTACTTATACCTCTCTACACTGTCATTAAAGATTTAGTATTTATACCTCTTTACATTGTCATTAAACATTTAGTATTTATATCTCTCGACACTGTCATTAAACATTTAGTATTTTTGTCTCTCTACACTGTCATTAAACATTTAGTATTTATACCTCTCTACACTGTCATTAAACATTTAGTATTTTTGTCTCTCTACACTGTCATTAAACATTTAGTATTTATATCTGTCTACACTGTCATTAAACATTTAGTACTTATACCTCTCTACACTGTCATTAAACATTTAGTATTTATACCTCTCTACACTGTCATTAAACATTTAGTATTTATACCTCTCTACACTGTCATAAACATTTAGTATTTATACCTCTCTACACTGTTATTAAACAATTAGCATCTATACCTCTCTACACTGTCAATAAACATTTAGTATTTATACCTCTCTACACTGTCATAGACATTTAGTATTTATACCTCTCTACACTGTTATTAAACATTTAGTATTTATACCTCTCTACTCTGTCATTAAACATTTAGTATTTATGTCTCTCTACACTGTCATTAAGCATTTAGTGTTTATACCTCTCTACACTGTCATTAAACATTTAGTATTTATGTCTCTCTACACTGTCATTAAACATTTAGTATTTATACCTCTCTACACTGTCATTAAACATTTAGTATTTATATCTGTCTACACTGTTATTAAACATTTATTATTTATACCTTTCTACATTTACATTAAACATTTGGTATTTATACCTCTCGACACTGTCATTAAAAATTTAGTATTTATATCTGTCTGCACTGTCATTGAACATTTGGTATTTATACCTCTCGACACTGTCATTAAACATTTTGTATTTATACCTCTCTACATTGTCATTAAACATTCAGTATCTATACCTCTCTACACTGTCATTAAACATTTAGTATCTATATCTGTCTACACTGTCATTAAACATTTAGTATTTATGTCTCTCTACACTGTTATTAAACATTTAGTATTTATACCTCTCTACATTGTCATTAAACATTTAGTATCTATACCTCTCTACATTACCATTAAACATTTAGTATTTAAACCTCTAGACACTGTCATTAAACATTTAGTATTTATGTCTCTCTACACTGTCATTAAACATTTAGTATTTATACCTCTCTACACTGTTATTAAACATTTAGTATTTATACCTCTCTACACTGTTATTAAACACTTAGTATTTATACCTCTCTACACTGTCATTACACATTTAGTATTTATGTCTCTCTACACTGTCATTAAACATTTAGTATTATACCTCTCTACACTGTCATTAAACATTTAGTATCTCTACCTCTCTACACTGTCATTAAACATTTAATATTTATATCTGTTTACACTGTTATTAAACATTTAGTATCTATACCTCTCTACACTGTCATTAAACATTTAGTATTATACCTCTCTACACTGTCATTAAACATTTAGTATTTATACCTCTCTACACCGTCATTACACATTTAGTATTTATGTCTCTCTACACTGTCATTAAACATTTAGTATTTATACCTCTCTACACTGTCATTAAACATTTAGTATTTATACCTCTCTACACCGTCATTACACATTTCGTATTTATGTCTCTCTACACCGTCATTACACATTTAGTATTTATACCTCTCTACACTGTTATTAAACATTTAGTATTTATACCTCTCTACACTGTCATAAACATTTAGTATTTATATCTCTCTACACTGTCATTAAACATTTAGTATTTATGTCTCTCTACACTGTCATTAAACATTTAGTATTTATACCTCTCTACACTGTCATTAAACAATTAGTACTTATACCTCTCTACACCGTCATTAAACATTTAGTATCTATACCTTTCTACACTGTCATTAAACTTTAAAAAAGTCTATAAACAGTGTAAAAATACGTTTGTGACAAGTAAGATCTTCCTTTCATCGAGGAGAAGTCGGTATCGGCTACAAAGATGATAAGAATACAGTTTGAATGTATATTTGTTTATTTTATTCAATTCTTTGGACAAAAAATCATTTTCTGCTACAAAAATAATAATGATACATATTGAGTGTATATCTGTTAATTTTGTACAGTTCTTCGGACAAAACGTCGCCTCCTCCCGACATTGACCAAAACGTTTCCAATCACTACCATTCTATTCCATTAGAAAATTTCTCTACAAGCGAATTCAAAGTGGCTGAGGAGGGCGTGTACGTAGACCGTCCTGACAATGTCTATGACAGTACATTCGCCAGTAGACCACACAACAATCAAGACAATTTCAACGTGTACCAGACCTGTGAAAAAACCTACGACACCACTTTTTCCAGGCGTTAAAATGTCATAGATGACACAAATACATACAACATTGATACTTAAACAATAATGTGTGGTTTTGTTTTCATTAGGAGAGCGGAATACTTATGCAGATTTTCGTACAATGCTGAAGTCCGTTTTCTCAATAACATTTCATTGTTTTTATTTTCACTAACACCTGATGTACAATGCTGAAGTCCGTCTTCTCAGTAACATTTCATTGTTTTTATTTTCACTAACACCTGATGTACAATGCTGAAGTCCGTCTCCTCAATAACATTTCATTGTTTTTATTTTCACTAACACCTGATGTACAATGCTGAAGTCCGTCTTCTCAATAACATTTCATTGTTTTTATTTTCACTAACACCTGATGTACAATACTGAAGTCTGTCTTCTCATCCAATAACATTTCATTGTCTTTATTTTCACTAACACCTGATGAACTGAATGTAGAACGTGTTGTGGTATTTAACTGAGAAAACATTTCTAATGGAACAGCATCGACAGGTGATCACGTGATCATTTCTAATGGAACAGCATCGACAGGTGATCACGTGTTCATTTCTAATGGAACAGCATCGACAGGTGATCACGTGATTATTTCTAATGGAACAGCAACGACAGGTGATCACGTGATCTTTTTCATCGGCGGAAAATTCGAATGTTGTTTGTTGGAGGGTTAATGTGGTTGTTCTCTCGAAAACATGTTAAAAGAATTAAAGCTAGCATTTGTTTTTGTTAATATTTTTTCTTTAAAACTTCAGAGAAATATTTCTGATCAAGGATAATTCACAAAAAGCTTTTCCATTCTTGACTTTATCCAGGTAAGACTGATTAGTTCAGTTCAGTCTTGACGCTTGATCAGATCTAACGTTTCTATTACCACATATTAAACTCGATCATTTCAGGAAATACATGCAAGAGGAAGGAGTATGTCAAAAATTTAATGTATATTAAAGATTTTTTTAAAGGACTCGTATCCAGGGTGGGTTTATACCAAAACCAAAATAAATGCCCACATTATAATTTTTTCCCGTATATTCAAAGAATACACATACATTTGTGTAATGTCTTTATTATTTAAACACACATGTACATTTTAGGAATTGGAAAATCATAGACGCTGCCTCGAAGTCATAGAGAAACGTTTATTGAATAGAAATTTTTGAGATAAAAAGACATTTGCAAATTTTCCACGTGATAAGATTGAAATAATATTTCTTACATTCTTATTTAGCATTCCACACCAATCTAATTAAAATTAGATCTTTGATCCGCTCATGCAATCGCTTTCTGTAGCGATTGCATGAGCGGATCAAAGATCTAATTCAGCGATTGCATGAGGGGATCAAAGATCTAATTTTAATTAGATTGCATTCCACACAGGCATTGAGCGAAAATACAACAAATATATATATATATATATATATATATATATATATATATATATATATATCCAAAATTGAAATAGAGTCTCAGTAATCGGATACTAATATTTAAAAAAAATATGAAAAGAAAACACAGAAATCCTCCGTAAAGCTTTAGCGCTTTCATTAATGAAAGCGCTAAAGCTTTACGGGGGATTTCTGTGTTTTCTTTTCATATTTTATATATATATATATATATATATATATATATATATATATACATGTATATATACTGTATATATACAACCACCTTATAACCCAATGGCAACTTTGGTGTTTAAACTAATGATTTTTCTTAAGAATGTTTAAAAGAAGATGTGCTGAATTAGTTGAATTGAGAAGATTTTGTAGATTAGTTTTAATAGTTTGTAAGTTCTGTGAAACTGACCCGCTTAAATTCTTTAATCTGTTTACATTCAAACATAGGGTTAAGAAACTACATGTACGACGAGGAAATCATTTCTACTTATGATGGAAACTGTGATTAAGTTTGAAATACACTGTATGTTGTGCGATGGCAGTGACATGTTTCAGGTTTTAAAAAGAAAGAATAAAAAGGAAAAAGAAGTGCATGATAACATCTTTCCTTTGAAAGATAATAATATATACTCTTTTTTAGGAAAACCTACTGAGATTAGTATCGTTTCAGGAAATACATGCAAGATGAATATATTAAGGAGGTACTCTATATCGTCATAACGGCTAACTTCCTTTTAAAACATGGATGAAAAAATCCATCTCAGCAATATTTCACTTTTTCTTTTTCCATTTAAATACCTAGACGAGTAGCTCAGTGTGTTAACATACCCACTGCTAGAAAGAGGAAAAACATACCGACTGCTAAACTGTAGGTCGCATGTTCGAGTCTAGCAGGGGAGTTAGATTTTTCCAGATTACCTCCTACTTAAACTGCATTTCTTTTTTAAAACAAAAGAAAAGTAAATTTGAAATTTCTCGACTTCAAAATATTGTACATATTCTCCACTTTTCATCTACATGAAAGGTGAGGATAACGAACAGTGATCAATCTCATAAGTCATAAGCAACACAAAATACATTTGTAGATAGTTGGGCAAACACGGATCTCTGCAGTGGACACACCAGAGGTGGGATCAGGTGCCTAGGAGGAGTAAGCATCCCTTGTCGACCGGTCACACCCGCCGTGAGCCCTATATCCTGATCAGGTAAACGGAGTTATCCGTAGTCAAAATCAGTGTGCGAAGAACGGCCTAACAATCGGTATGAAACACGTCAGACAGCATTTAACCCAATGGTAGGTTGTGTATTGACGAACTAGATCGTTATAACGACAATATAACTTGCAAAATGCTGACTTAAATCGGGACTGTTGAAACCCCTGTACCATCACCTTGTTTGTCAGTAGCTTGCCTCTATTTAAAAACTGACTATACGCAGAACAAGCTCTTGTGTATCGAATCGGGTGAGATATATAAACACCATATGCAGGTGATAATGGAATATTGCTACATGAATATGGGAAGTTGAAGATGGAGCAGCTGAAATCATCCCGTTTGTGATACAGTTGAGTTGTCAGTTTGCCGTTAATGTCTACTTTCAATAAAATATCTAAGTGTGAAGCAGAAGTGGACGACTCTTTGGTGTCAAATATCTCTGGTGTAGCATTCATCCTTAAAGAAGAAATTAAAAAGACCCCGTATCCATGATGTCACTGCCAAAATTGAAATAAGACCCAATATAAATGCTGACATTATAAAATGGATGTGTATATGCATGGTTAGGCCGTTCTTGGCACACTAATTTTGACTACAGATAAATCCGTTTACCTGATCATGATATAGGGCTCACGGCGGGTGTGACCGGTCGACAGGGAATGCTTACTCCTCCTAGGCATACCGCCTCTGGTGTGTCCAGGGGTACGTGTTTGTCTAACAGTCTATTTTGTATTGCTTATAGGAGTTAAGATTGATCAATGTTCGTTATCTTCACCTTTCATCAGTAACTCAGAATGGACACAATTATCTAGGTGAACAAGTATATAATAGTAACTCAGAAACAACTCAATTACCTTGGTATACAAGTATATATTTGTACCTCAGAAACAACACAATTAGCTAGGTGTACAGGTATAAATTAGTAACTCACAAAGAACACTATAAGCAAGGTGTGTAAGTATATATTGGTAAGGCAGAATGACCACAATTAACTAGGTGCACACACACACACACACACACACACACACACACACACACATATATATATATATATATATATATATATATATATATATATATATATATATATTAGCAACTCAGAAAGAACACATTTACCTAGGTGTACAATTATACATTAGTAACTCAGAAAGGACACTACTAGCTTCGTGTACAAGTATGTATTAATAACTCAGAACACAATTATCTTGGTGTACAACTATATATTAGTAACTATGAAAAGGAGTGAATTAGCTTGGTGTACAAGTATATATTAGAAACTAAGAAAGGACACAATTAGCTGGTGTATATATAACTCGGAAAGACTACAACTAGCTTGGTGTACAAGTATATATTAGTAACTCAGAAAGGACACTATTAGCTAGTAGGTGTACAAGTCTGTATTAGTAACTCAGAAAGAACACTATTAACTCGGTGTACAAATTCATATTAGTAACGAAGGATGGACATATTTAGCTAGGTGTACAAGCATATATTAGTAACTCAGAAAAAACACTTTTAGCTTGATGTACAAGTATTTATTAGTAACTAAAAAAAGAGCACTATTAGCTTGGTGTACAAGTTTTCATTAGTACCTCAGAAAGAACACAATTAGCTAGGTGTACAAATATATTTTAGCAACTCAGAAAGAAAGTTTTTTTCTATCACACAATTAGCTAGGTGTACATGTAGTTGTGAGTTCACAGAATGTGAAAGACTTTCAAGAGAAGTTTTTTTCGGCATGACCACTTATTGTTCAAGACTCATATTAGATTAAGGCTCTACAACAACAAAGAAACCAAGAACTTAGATATACACAAACAAAAACAAGTAAATTTAAAGCAAAAACAAAGATTAAGGAAGACGAAAATTTTTGTTAGCGAATATTACTACGGAAAGACCTGGGCCGCATTAGGCATCATTGAAAAAGGAATGTTATGATCGCAAACTACATGCAAATTAAGTTATCATACGCATTAATTAAAATTACAAAAATCGTCCTGTAACTAGATGTATAAAGTATAGTTTACACTGAAGATTGTTACAAGAATCACATGTACGTTGTATAATGATTTACCAGGGGCGGATCCAGGAATTGTGGTTACGGGGGGCGCCACTTTATGAGGCAGTGGGTCCAGGACGAAGCCCTGGTGAGGGTTCAGGGGGCGAAGCCCCCGGAAGCTCCCGGATTTTACAGATTGTATGGGGCTTGAAATATTTCTCCTATTAAGTCATTTGTACTGTTTTCTATCATTTTAATAAGGTGAAATTAATAAAACCACCCAAATTTAAAGGGGGTTTTGGAAAAAATTAAGTTCTCCCAATAAAGTAATTCAAGAAATCAAAAGAGCTTGTCATTTATTTCTCCGGGAGTGGAAGAAATTATTGCTTCTTTTATCGTTTAGTACATTTTCCGAAACAAGATAAAAATTTTAGGGGGGGGGGGGGGGGGGGGGGGCTGCTGCACCCCCTCTAAATCCGCCACTGTTTACAATGAAGTTCAATGTAGTGAAGGCACGGATTCCATGAATTTTATTGAGTTTAGAGATTTACAGTGAAATTGGGGTTTATTAATAAATCCAGTATAAAATTGTTTGATATAAAGGAACTGCTTTCAGTGGAGTGCTGATGGTGGTTGGAGGAAAGGGATTTGAGGAACAAACTGCAAACTAAAGGCAATTCAGAGAAACCAAAAACCTATTGGTTGTTATTTACAAAAATCTCATCCATACACATTCTAGTTTATACCTTTAGGCTAAAGAAATGCAATAATTGTGTGTCACTGTGTGTGTGTGTGTGCGCGCGCGCGCGCGCGCGTGTTAAACCTCTTTTACACTGCGGAAATGATATAGCGATTCCAATGACTACATGTTTGATTGGTATACTATTTTCTATGTAAGCAAATAAGCACCCTTCGTTTACAAAAGCAGAATCACATGCGTCCGTTGAATTGAAAATCTAACTTCAGTAATGAAAACATGAAACCTCTCGTTCTGATACGCAAACATTCCACCTCGCTGATGATTCATTTAGTTCTTAATAATTGTATAAAACCAAACGTATAGCTGGAAGCAAACTTACGAGGGTCGGAACCCAAACCTGCGCAACACAAAGTTACAATGCGTCACTGAATTGATATATAGCCATGGTTAATCCAATTTTCTATTATCATATTATATTATAATTATTATATTATCATATCCGCGACATACCTAAGTCGGTAAAACAGACAATTCCATCGCCAAACGCTCGGCATCAGGTGTGAATGTCATGGGTCCTCGGAGATGACCTTAAAAACGGATGTCCTGTGACACGCTATTTAGAACCCTCAGTGCTCAATGGCCTTTGAGTGAGGAATAATCCTTAATTTTGAAATGAATTTCTAAATTTTATCACAGCAATTAAATATACATCCGTATTTTCAAGCTAGTAACGAAGTACTTAGCTACTGGACTGTAGAGACCCCCGGGGACTAACAGTCCACCGGCAGAGAATATCATTTACACGGACATCGATTCCATGCTAAACAGAAAGTACCAACTCTCGTTGGAAACGTCGTGTAATTATGTATAATTAATGTTCATGAAGAAAAATTAATTATGAGTACATGTAACTGTAAACTTATCGGAAGAAAAATTAGCCGCTAGAGGGGCTCTTTCTTGCGTGTAATGGTTGGAATTGGGATTCAGAGGAAGAACGAATTCTTAGTCTGGACCAGTTATTGTAGGAAATCCGAATGTTCTGACTGTTTTCGTAGGCCATGCGTTATGGACGAGTCACGAGTCACATAGACAAATCTTGTAGCCAGAGAATTCTGGTGCACCGTCCAATAAAACTAATTCACATATTTCAACAATACAACTTTTAAAGAGGATCATGGTGGTCTTAGAATGGGGAATATCAAGCTCTTTATCAAATATCTAAAATTAACATCGTTTAGAAGATTGTTTCATACAGATTCTGGTCGGATTCTACTGTTCACTGAAATCACTTGTAATATTGTCCATCTGTCAAACTTTGGACCAGAAAAAAAAAAACCCAGTTCAAGCCAAAATTACTAATAATAGCGTTTGTAAAGAAGTTCTAATATATTTTAAGATTTCTAAACATCATATCACGTGACTCCAACCCAGGAGATATTACAGTGGAATTTAATTGATATACAAAAATTGTATATTTTGTTTTGTTAATAGTCTCATGAATCCGGATAAATCTTTTCTATGACGGTTCATATGGTTTAATTTTAGCAAGCGATGAGTATTTCCTATAGACAATGTCAACATGTTAGATGGAGAAAGAAGATATTATTCGTTATTTGGAGACTTTTGAAGAGGCTACAGTTGATAAACTATCAACAGTCGGGACTTTTGAAACTTTCTGTGATGCAGTGACAATCTGGATAAATAAACCTCACGTGGTAAACCGTCGATTATGCGGTTCAAAAGTTCTGTACCAAGACAGCACGTCAGAAGAGGACCTTAGTGGTTTTATAAAGAAATGTTTATCATCATCGGAAAGACCTGAACAAGTGCACACTAGTGTTGATTTAGAAGAAGTACCATCTCTTTCATCGATCGTCGATGTATCATTTTATTTTGTTCTACGTGAAGTTTTCTACAAGCAAGTTAGTCAAGTGCCAACGAAAGAGGTCATATTGATAGGTAAATATTTATTTGTAAATACTTAAAATGTTTCAATTAAATCTTACTTTCAAAAGGGATTATTGGATTCATTAACAAATGATCTAGAAAGTATGTATCATGTACATGTAGTGATGAAACGATTGTCGCCGACAATGGATTGTCGATCGTTTTTGGCTTATCGATTCCATTTTCATAATTGATTGTCGCCCGAATACAAACCCACAATAAACAAATCAACTATACATTTGAAAAGGGAGAAGGCTTCCGGTATCATCATCATGGATATATTGAAATCAACTTAACAATCATGAAGTTGATGACTAATCTGATATTCCTCTGACTCTTAGTCTCACTTTTATATGGTGAGATATGGGGGAGGGGAGAGTCAGAGCAGATGCCATATAGAAAAGTGGAAATTCACCTACACCAGCTAGTGTCACTGCTTTGCCTACTATTTACAACTTTATTTCGCGGATCTAGATAGGATTCAGTTATCGGATGAGTATTCTTCAAGTTAATCATGAGTCGGAGTAATGACTACTTTGATGCCAATTGGAATTTTGTGTATTTGTGTGCTGACATCATGCAGAAAGAAATGGAATGGCTAGAAGGCAACCAAAGTCAAAGTGATGTTTCAATTTGTCGGTGTTAGGGGTTTTTACACAGCAGTAGCACCGTACTAGTCATGATTAACTTGTAGAGTAATCAACTGATAACCAAATCCTCACGTCTTGGATGGTAGATCCTCAAAATAAAGTTGTAAAAGGTAGCCAATGCAGCGACATCAGCAAGTGTTGCTGAATTCCCACTTTTCAATATGGAGCCCGCTCTGACTCGAATCTCGCTCGCGCCGGTAAGTGAGAAAGTTTCCCAGTTTACTTTCGGAAGGTCGGTGGTCTCTTTCCAAGTATATTGTATCTGGGTTCTCTCTTCCACAAATAAAAACTGGGCGCCACCAGATAACTGAAAAATTGTTGAGTGTGGCGGAAAACATCAATGAATCAATCAATCAATCAACATTTTTCAAAAGGATCCTGTGTCTTTCGAATTGGGAAAAATTGTCAACATTTTTATCAAATTGGGAAAACCTACTCATTATTGTAAAGATGCTAAATATATCGTATCAAACAAGAAATCAAGCTCAAATTGATGTCATTCTTCTTTCATTTTACATATTTAACATGTTTAACTTTCTTTTCTTTAAGCTCTTAAAATTTTCGACTATTCTTTCTAAATCATCTAGAATTGATGCATCTTTGTCATACCCTACATAAACTATTGACATTGAACTTATTTTTTTAGTAAATATGTTTTTTGCTAGTTTTTATTGGGAAAAGTGCAAGTTAAATTGGGAAAAAATTGGTAATTTTTGAGAGGGCAATATTCGAACCTAAAATGGGTCTTACTAGTAAAAAATCGCTGTAACTACATGTAAATACCGATGATATCAATCAATAATCCATGCAGTTATTTGGATTTTGATCAATTATCGCATATGAAATTTTCCCGATTATTCAACACTAGTATCTTATGATGTTCAGTGCAAATACAGTATACAGTGTTGTTAATTGTTAATATTTCTGTAGCAGTTTTCATCATCTTTTGAATAGATTTCAGAAAGCAGATTGTAAAGTTCATCACAATTCCGGATTTCTTGAGGAAAACATCTAACAATGAGAGTAGTGATGGAGGATACATTAAGGTTGATGATGTCACATACCAATTACGTTTTAAGCAAGAGTGCAGTAAATCATGGTATACATGTACACTAAAGTTACCATCTAAATCTTTATTTTCATCATTTTTTTCTTTCTTTCTTTCATTTTTTTTCTTTTCTTTTGTTTCATTTCGTATTTTAGTTTTGCTCTTTTGAGGTTTTTTTTTAAAGTTTTTTTTTTAATTTCAGTAACATTTCAATGTGTACTGTGTCTTTGGCTATTCCATTTGCTCTTTCCTCTTTTATTTATAAAAATGTGTGTCATTCTAGGATAATTTTGAATGCAACAGATCAGGTGTCTGAGCCAAAGCAAGGTTATATTGACTGGCTTAAAACAACATTGTTGAGAAAATTAGTCAATTGGAGCTCAGAGAAAAATCTACGCACCTCGGTCACCTCTCTCCGGTTAGTTCCTGTTGACAGGTACAACCAACTGTACAATCACCTCAAGGAAAAGTATGGCAAAAAATTTGTGGCGGTGTGTATTTGATAGTGTTTTATAACATGATACAATGTAATTATTTTTTGTTCCATTTTAAATAAGTGATCTGTTTTATTTCTTCATTCTAACTAAGTACAATGACTATTTATGATAGGCACTGTGATGAAATACATGTATGAAAATAGGCATGTTCTCCAATCATGGTTGTCATTTTCTTTCAGATATGGCCAGAGAAAACAGATCCTCAGAAATTTGTGTATGAAGATGTTGCTATTGCTGCTTATTTGTTGGTATGCATTTTAAATGCTTCTGCACTTTACATATGTGGCACTCAGACAGGTTTGATCACCAGTGGCCAGATAGCTCACTTGGTATTGCACTTGACTAAAGATCCAGGGGGCCTTGATGCAAATCCTGATCTGGTCCATTGCATTTCCCTCCTTTCTGTTACCAAGATTCATCCATAGAAACAAGAGTTACCTCTCTTTATTATTTTACAGATCATCTGGGAAATGCAAAGGAAAGAGGAGAAACGTGAAGAACGTCAGAGTTTTGTTGATTTGGGATGTGGAAATGGATTACTTGTTCATATTCTTCGATCAGAAGGGGTAACATGAATTAAAGATACTGATAAATACTGTAAACTTATAACATTTAGCTGTGTATTGTATTTAGTGCATTTCACAGAAAGCAGACACATGTACCACTAAATCAAGCATTTATATTTTCCTATAGCACATTTAGAAAGTGCTATATCAAATCTATGCTAATTAACTTATTGAAAAATCAATTTCCGCCAAATATTGGACATGCTTAATATAATACATCTAATATATCTCGGAAAAACTTAGTAAGTGAACGCAACGTTATTTGTGGAAAATATTGACCGCGTCACAAACGAAACTGCGTACACAAAACATCTGTCATCTGTTTTTAGCACGCCGGTCTGGGATTAGATGTTAGGAAAAGAAACATATGGGACCTGTATGGTGATCAGACAAAATTAAAGGCAAGTTTGCAGTTGAATATTATCAAAGTTACATTAGATATGATATATTTAACGAAATGTTATTTAGCACAAATTCTAGCAAGGTTGTTGAAAATTTCCACACTATTGTTGTTTTCTGATCTGTAAACAAACTTAAAGATGAATTTGATTAGAGATTTACATATTGCACATTGCATTCAAAAGATTCCATGACTTAGAGCAGGGTGTAATTTTTCCTTTAGATTCTTCCACGGGTACTGGACAATGAAATATATATAATTTTAAAAATTGTCTTCCTATAAACAAACTATTCAAACTATAGTTTGTTCACAAGAAGACAATTTTTGCTATTAGGTCTACATTGTTATATAATTAAAATGTCGAGAGCTCGTGGATTCTCCTGATAATTGTTTAAATTGATAATCTGAATAATTGGCCAAAATATTATCAAATCAAAGGTGATCTAATGCTTGATTTAGAATATGATGGTTATTAAAAAGTTTTACATCTTGATTCATTGAGAAATAGTCCGGTGCAAGATGCATACATAGCCATGACGAACATAAAGTACTTTATTTTATAATATGTTACACAGAACAGTTTCTTCAATATTAGATCCGCCACTTCATCATTTGCATTATGATGTCAAAACATAGAATATGACGTCACATGTCATTATTTATTGTGTGGAGATTGAACTCGATTTGAAACCCGTGTCAAATATGGCTCTGGTACTTGGAGGTGAACATTTGGAAAATTTCCACAGTGAACTGATTACGTGTTTTTGGAAACTTCTAGCCTAGCGTTCAATGCGTTCTATATTTGCCACAGTGTGAGAACTTCGCTTCTGTCGCTAAAATTTCAACGAGGACGCAGAAGTTTGTTTTCATTTTGTCTCAAAATGCTCTGGAACATCAAACAGCGTGAGGGCAGCCATTTTTATTTAGTTAACAATTAACTTACAAAAAAAAAAATATTAATGTAACACACAAGTTCTTTTCACCTTTTATTCACAGTTGTAGTGTAATGTAATCAATCAATGATGAATCAATGAATGAATCAATGACAGTGCTCCTATAAATATAAATAAATAAAAACACATTATAATTTGTGCTAGTGACTTAACCAATGTTCAAGATTTGCTTGACCTCAATCATATATACAAACATATTTCCTATGCAAGGATTCATATGTAGTACATGTATTATAAACATGCATAATTAGCAACATGAACAAATAGCAATTGCAAATACACAAAGTTCACAAACCTAAACAAGGCACGCAATATCCGGCCCAAAAAATGGCCACCACGACAGGTCAAGGTCAACGTAATACACTGATCACCTACATATAGACCTATTAATAAAATAAACACTGTAAATATACTGAAACACACATATAACTCGAACACCGTTGTGTCACCGAAGTACATGTATGTAAAACTCAATTATATTCTCCCATTAAGTATAAATAGAAAACATTAAGCTATAAACTAGTTCTCAATTCTATATGTCTGATCAAAGCAAATGCTAAATATTGAATTCCGCTTCCTAACAGCATTGTTTAGCAAAGAATCTCTTACAATACCTTACACACGATATAGTGAATCTATGCACTCAAAATATTCACTGACAAATTATTGTGTACTTGAAAATGACAAATATATTACCAAAAACTTACACAACATCAGACACGTCTTCGTTGTTCTGTATCTCATGCAAAAATACCGCCAATAGCAGGTTCTATTATTACACACACTGACCAATCACTGACCGTCTTCATAAGTGTGAAAAATATTACACGAAATTATTTTAACTCAACAAGAGATACTTTTACCCAAAATTAATTGAATATAATACTCTTCAAAGTCAATTATAATTAATTTTACAATCAGACACACAGAATACCAAAAATATCTACGTAGTTGCAGAGTCTCAATGGCGCAGAGGTTAATGCCTATCGTCCATCACACGCGACCTTCTCTCGGCACCCGGTTCGAATCCCATCTGATACAACTTATTTTTTTTAATATAAAAAAATGTTCTCCCCTTACATTAACTTAAGATAGCCCATAGGCTGTCGTGGAGTAATGATGATTTTTTTAACGTAACTTAAGTTATGAAGTTTGATAAGACGGATTTTTATCGTAAGTTAAGGTTACGATGAAATCTTGAGCTTACGAAGTTTAGTAAAACTCAGCCCAGAAATTTTAACGTGCAACATCACAGAAAAGAAATTATATTTAGTCGATGCGAAGTATATCAATTGATTAGACAAACGTATTTTTGTATTGATCGACATACACACCTGATGCCGAGCGTTTGGCGATGGAACTGTCACTATCTGTTTCAACGACTTAGGTCTGTTGTGGCCGGTATTTGAACCCCGACCTTCTGCATGCGGGGCGAGCATTCTACCTCTAGGCCAAAGCGACGGTTGCAATCGTTTAAAATGCATTTTCGTTTTCATATACTTTTTTCAATAGTTTGAAATGTATCTTAAAAAGAATATGAATACACGTATCAACACTTCGCCGCGAGTTACATCCCTTTGTGGGGTCAGCCAAAGGTCAATCGGTGAAAAACCAAGTTTTCCTTTTTTACCTTACCAAATGTGAGATTGATGTTATTACTTTGAATTTTAGCCAAATACTTTCGCGAAGTGTTGATACGTGTATACGATTGATATTTCGTATGGAATCATAAAAAAACAAATATATTTTTGTACAAAAATATTCTAACATTTTAGTAATTATTTATTTTGAACTTCATTTGCTTTGAAATTGTTAAATCTCCAATGAGGACCTCATCAACTGCTGTAAATCCATATTGAATTTACATGTACTATGAAATACTGAAAGCAAAAGTAACAAATGCGATTGCGCAGCGTCAAATCGTAAGTTGCGAATATTTTGCAAGTTAAGTTTACGATGGAAACTTAAGAACACGTTAGTAAAACAGAAGCATCGTATCTTAAATTAAAACGTACGAAATTCTTAAGTCAGAATTTCTTGCGTAAGATAGGAAGTTTAGTAAAACTCAGCCCTGATAAATGAAATGCATCCCGTCAACTTTAGATATAGCTCCTTCATTCAGACCAAAGTCTTTGTTCTCTCTAAAGTAATTATTCTTTATAAGTTCTAGTAATGTCATTTAAGATTATATAGCATGGTTTTCCAAAGCCTGTTTTGGTAAGGCATGATTATATATGTGTTATTTTTTGACTGTGCAAAGGAAGAGAGCATAACTCCATCAGCAGAAAGTACTTTTCCAGATTTTGATTGGCTGATAGGAAACCATAGTGATGAACTGACACCTTGGATCCCAGTCATGGCAGCAAGGTAAAAAACAGAGATAAATATAGCATCCTGAAAATTACAATGATTTTCTATATTTTGTAATCTGCATGCAGAAGAAGTGATGGTGTGTTTAGTTTCTGTACCACAGTGCCTCTTGATGGGAGGGAACCATTTGAAGTGTAGCAGTATTTAAGTGTAAAGGTCTTTATTTCAGGTCATCCTATAGCTGTAGCTATTTTGTTCTTCCATGTTGCCATTTTGACTTTGACTGTAAATTTAACCAGAAGGAGGCAAATGAAAGTAACTATAGGTCATACTTAAACTTTGTCCATGGGATTGGGGAGGTGTGTGGTTTCAATGTCCAAGAAGATACTCTTAGAATTCCCTCCACAAAACGAGTAAGTGATTAAGCCTCTACAATAGAGGTGGGACGATACATGTATATTAATACACCAATACTATTAGTTACACAGGTAGTTAGTGACCTGATACGGAAAAATACAAGTTGTGAAAAGAAAACCCGTATTGGGTGAGGCAAATCCAAGTGATATGGGTTTCCTTTTCACACCATGTATTTTTCCATATCAGGTCACTAACTAACTGTGTAACAAATTTATCACATTGAAGACCTCTTAACTGTATATGTGGGGGTCTATATCATACAACTTATCGCTTTACCAATTTTGTCACGGCTGCAAGTCAAATCCGACAATAAATTACTTGCTCAATTCGGATTTTTCTCGCATGATACGTTTTTTTTTCACGGCATCATGTGACCCAAGATCTGACCAATTAGATTTCAACAATTTTGTCTGAGGCATGATAAATATTGATATTTTTATAGCGATGGAACGATATATCAATACACCAATGTATATCAATATTTCTGTAGAGGTGTGACGTTCTATCAATACACCGATACATATCAATATTTCTATAGAGGTGAGACGTTCTATCAATACACCGATACATTTCGATATTTCTATAGAGGTGGGATGATATATCAATACACCAATGTATATCAATATTTCTGTAGAGGTGAGACGTTCTATCAATACACCGATACATATCGATATTTCTATAGAGGTGGGACGTTCTATCAATACACCGATACATATCGATATTTCTATAGAGGTGGGACGTTCTATCAATACACCGATACATATCGATATTTCTATAGAGGTGGGACGTTCTATCAATACACCGATACATATCAATATTTCTGTAGAGGTGGGACGTTCTATCAATACTCTGATACATATTGATATTTCTATAGAGGTGAGACGTTCTATCAATACACCGATACATATCGATATTTCTATAGAGGTGGGACGTTCTATCAATACACCAATATGTTTCGATGTTTCTCATTAAGATTTGCTTTATGAAACAGGCATTGTAATATCAGCACAAAACAATGCACAAGTAACCTATTAGAAAAATGAAAATGGAAAATGAAAGATGTAGAATGCAGAATGCAAGACGTATTATGATTGGGAGATCGAATGTTGATAATTCATTCAGAATCCTCGTCCTTTTTTGTTTTTGTTCATGCAAAATGGCTACTTGTGTAGAAAATGATCAGCATTTGTCTGATATTGAGAATGCACCATGTACATATAAATCAGGGCTTTGGGAATTTTATCAATTTCAAAACGAGTGCGATTTGATTTTTATCATGGGTTGTTGATTTATTGTCTCGTAAGGTCTGAGTATCGTCCCACCACTACTCCTCAACATGTAGAATATTGTCATTGGTCTGTCTGTCATACATGTATGGACTAAAGGTTTGAAATTTTCAAATCATGAAGTGAATCTATTAATTTAAAGGAATTTAGATATATTCAAGAGGAGCTGGGGATTAATTTAGTAGTTCCAACAAGTGTGTTCCACAATCTATGTAAAAAGAACTTCCATGGAATTCATTTCTATGAAATTTGTTTGTCTAGGCCATTGATAGAGAACCATGAGAAGTAAATATTTGGCTTAAAGCTTGCTGTGGGCCAGATGCTGTGTTATGACCCTAAATCAAGGTCATTTGGCTAAAGTCAAGGTTACTGGTTTAAAATGTGTGTGAGCCTGAACAGAGGTCATTATGCCAGGAACAAGGTCACTGATATTATTTATAGATGTTTTGTCAGAGCCACAACTTTAAATTTACATTTCCAATGTTTTTCCTTCAATATCTTTATTAATATATAAGTCTAATTGTAATGATAGACATTTATTCATGAATGTGGTGCAGATATGTGAACAATGTGCATATGAATCTTGATAAATATAGTACGTTTATTTTAACATCTGGAAATTCCAACAGAAATGAAAGCAGTATGTGAATTTAGATAAATTTCATCTTTGAAAATACATAAGTGTATGAACTGCAGCACTTCATCCCAGCATACTTCTCATGAAGCACTAATATATTTTCAGAAATGGTACTATATCAAAAGCTCATACTTGACACCAAGGTCGCTAATTATGATAAAATGGGTCATCACTCGGATTGCAGTTCATGTTCATTTAACCAATGTCAAGGTCCTTTAGAGTAGATGTTAAAAGAATACAATGCTTGAGTTTAAATAAGGCCTACAGATGGTATTAGTCTCATTGTGATAACTCTATTTTTATTTTGACTATAAAGAACAAAGATTCACTATTAAATGTGTGACTCAGTATATTGATATGCTAGAAACTTACTGCAGAGACCAAAGAACAATTATGCATGCATTTTCCTACAACAGGTGTGTTTTATTGGTCAAACAAGAAATTACCCACCAGAAGAAAGGGACCTAGTTGATGACAGGATAGCTAATTACATAAAGTTAAGAAGCTCCAAGTCACTGCCCCCTAACAACGAGGGTAACCCAGCTAAAAGAATGAAGACAGAGGACTCCTGGTCAGAGGGATTCACGCCACGGAGCAGTGAGGAGAAGTCCCGTAACTGTAAAACCGTGAACGCTGAAACCGTTTCTTACATTGTGCAGACAGTGTTCAGTGTTTTACTGAACAGCCCAGACTGTGAGACGAGGCAGCTGGAGGACGGTAGAGTTTGGAGAAAAGGAGGTAGGTTAATGGATTGTCCGAAGTTCAGGTCGTAGTAGGTGAAGCAAAGGAGATTTCATTCATGCTCTTAGCAATATGTCATTTGTTCATTAAATGTATATTGATGCTGTAAAATTTTTGCTATGCAGGTAAAAAATCTCTTGGTGATGTTGTGAAACTGTTTGATAAAGATGTCCTGAAACATTTAAAGTCTGAGTGTGGTGGTCTGCAGACGCTGTTAAGAAATCACAACAGTGTGTTCAATGGTGAGGACAGAACTGTCAATTCAATATCTTCCATCTATGTTGATATGTATCTAAGATTAGACAGTCATGATGTTTTTCAGGTGGTTGAATTATTAGGAGATTTGTCAAAATTACATATAACCAAATATAGATACATGTATGCAAAATGTATACGATATTGTTTAATCAAAAAATATTTTTTCTGGCAATATTTGTTACATTACAGAGATCATAGTCTATTGGCTTCAGAAAGAATACACTTATAAAACAGACCCGTGATGTTACTGCATTTGTGTGACAAAATTAGAAATGAAATATCAATTTATTAAATGATTAGAGATCTAAATCCCTCTTATAAATATTTCACACATACTGGGAGCTTACCAGTGTTAAATGCCACTCATTTTTGACCTATGCCAGGCGCTCAGGGACATTTAACAGTGAGGGTTCTTGATCATTACAATGCTTGCCAGGACATGGGACCTTGATACTGAAGGTCATAGGATACCCAAGATTTTTAACGCATCAAATGAAGTAGAAATTTGCTGTTGATTACATGGGATTTTATATTATCTGACCAAACAACTAATAAGTATGTAAATCAGTCATTAATACATGAAATACACCAATAAAAGGACAGATTTAAAGGATTTCAGTTTTTAGGCAATGTTTTTCCATTGAATGTGTGAATTATGTAAAAATAAAGTATGTGAATAATGCAAAAATAAAGTATGTGAACAATGTAAAAATAAAGTTTGTGAACAATGTAAAAATAAAGTATGACTTTTGTGAATTATGCAAAAATAAAGTATGTGAATAATGTAAAAAATAAAGTTTGTGAATAATGTAAAAAATAAAGTTTGTGAATAATGTAAAAAAAAAAAAAATAGAGTATATGAATAATGCAAAAAATAAAGTTTGTGAATAATGCAAAAATAAAGTTTGTGAATAATGTAAAATAAAGTATGTGAATTATGTAAAAATAAAGTTTGTGAATAATGTAAAAATGAAATATGTGAATAATGCAAAAATAAAGTATGTGAATAATGTAAAAATGAAATACGTGAATAATGTAAAAAATAAAGTATGTGAATAATGCAAAAATAAAGTATGTGAATAATGCAAAAATAAAGTATGTGAATAATGTAAAAATAAAGTATGTGATTAATGTAAAAAAAATAAAGTTTGTGAATAATGCAAAAATAAAGTTTGTGAATAATGTAAAATAAAGTATGTGAATAATGTAAAATAAAGTATGTGAATAATGTAAAAAAAATAAAAAATGTGAATAATGCAAAAATTGAAGTTTGTGAATAATGTAAAAAATGAAATATGTGAATAATGTAAAAAATGAAATATGTGAATAATGTAAAATAAAGTATGTGAATAATGTAAAAAATAAAAAATGTGAATAATGCAAAAATTGAAGTTTGTGAATAATGTAAAAAATGAAATATGTGAATAATGTAAAAATAAAATATGTGAATTATGTAAAAATAAAGAGTGTGAAGTATGTAAAAATAAAGTTTGTGAATAATGTAAAAATGAAATATGTGATTAATGCAAAAATTAAAGTTTATGAATAATGTAAAAAATGAAATATGTGAATAATGTAAAAATGAAATATGTGAATAATGTAAAAAATGAAATATGTGAATAATGTAAAAATAAAGTATGTGAATTATGTAAAAATAAAGTTTGTGAATAATGTAAAAATGAAATATGTGAATAATGTAAAAAATGAAATATGTGAATAATGCAAAAATAAAGTTTGTGAATTATGTAAAAATAAAGTTTGTGAATAATGTAAAAATGAAATATGTGAATAATGTAAAAAATGAAACTTGTGAATAATGTAAAAAATGAAATATGTGAATAATGTAAAAATAAAGTATGTGAATTATGTAAAAATAAAGTTTGTGAATAATGTAAAAATGAAATATGTGAATAATGTAAAAAATAAAATATGTGAATAATGTAAAAAATGAAATATGTGAATAATGTAAAAAATGGAATATGTGAATAATGTAAAAATAAAGTATGTGAATTATGTAAAAAATAAAGTATGTGAAAAATGCAAAAATGAAGTTGGTTTTAGGAACATATTGTGGTAAATACAAGCTGTAGCAATATCAAAACATTTACAAACTTCTATAACAAATAGTGTGGTAGGGTGTCCTATGTCTTTAAGTAAGTCTCATCCGAAAGACCCGGCGACTTATGTACTTAATACCAGCACTTCGCAAACGAATCATCGTTATATCTATTCTAAGGACCCGGGTCTGATGTGCTTGGGACATGAACCCAAGAAGCGAATGCTTCACTGAACGGGAGTAGCCGAAACATGTAAAAATTTAACCAAATCATAAACATTTGATATTGAAGGGTGCAAAACAGCAGAAGAAAAGTTAAAGCCGCTCTAACCACAGAACAGTTCAGTTTTATCTTGGTGAACGTGTATACATGTGTATTAAGTGTTTATAACGGATACACCCCTTTCAGTTTCTGTGAACGTGTATATTAAGTGTTTATAACAGATACACCCCTTTCAGTTTCTGTGAACGTGTATATTAAGTATTTATAACAGATGCATCCCTTTCAGTTTCTGTGAACGTGTATATTAAGTGTTTATAACGGATGCATCCCTTTCAGTTTCTGTGAACGTGTATATTAAGTATTTATAACAGATGCATCCCTTTCAGTTTCTGTGAACGTGTATATTAAGTATTTATAACAGATACACCCCTTTCAGTTTCTGTGAACGTGTATATTAAGTGTTTATAACGGATGCATCCCTTTCAGTTTCTGTGAACGTGTATATTCAGTGTTTATAACGGATACAACTCTTTCAGTTTCTGGTGGAGCGGTCCAGTTGAGAGATTTGACGTTAGATGAACCCTATAGTAAACATTCCAAGTTATCAAAAAAGGACAAAAGTCAGCACTTTAAGACAATGCAGTGCTGGTTCTACAACAATCACCCTGACGGATGTCCGATGACAGCAGAGAAGTGTCACTTCGCTCATGGAGAGCAGGATCTGAAAAAAGTGACGCTAACCAAAAGTTAAATCTTACAGTAGAAGTATAGATATGTGTAATTTTAACCCCAGTCACCGGTTGTGAGTGCAACTCTTTTAGAGCTGCTGGATTCTGTCCACTCAAACGTGATTACATAGCTGCAGTATCCCTCATTTCGCATCATTAAACTTTGATCAGTGATTGAATGTAAAGGGAAGATTTGAAGAGCAGGCAAAGTGTGGTTAGTGCGGCGGCGAGGTCCAGATCTAATATTGGTTTTCATTAAGTGCCAGACAGAAATCAATGTATCTTTCAATTTAAAAATCTGTCTAAGTTATCTTGTCAATAGAAGCACTACACTAAATCGGGATTATTGTAGAGTTGTTGTAAGGGCACAACAAACGGAATTAGACACTCTTTGACTAGAGTTGTCCTGAGTTGCAGTTTTAGCTTTAACCTCTTTCAATTCTGTTTTAAAAACAATATTTTCCCAACTTCTGTGGATAGAAAAATTAAATTGAAAAAAAATTGTAATTGCGGAAAATATCTACTCCACACATTGAATGGTAGATATTTCCATTTAAATACACTGTTAATTTGAAAGGAGTTGTTTCAAATGTAAAGTTTTGAATCGTTTCTTTGGAATATGATATTTTTCGGACTGAATTAAATTATTATACTTTCAAAATGCAATATTATTTTTTCTAGAGCTCGGTATTTAATAGTTAGACATAAAATTCACAACTTCTTTTGCACTTTGAATTTAATGACAAATCGCTGTTTAATCAAAGCACTAATCTTATCAAAAGCCCTTTTTACGTTATCACAACACATGCTAATTCAATTTACACTTTCACTAATAACATACATGTATCACGGTTTGAACCGGAAGTCTTTCAGCTACGATGACGTACGTTGTATCATTTGTCCTTACACACGTGACTAAAGCAAACGCAAGTTATACCAGAGAATCAGGTAGTATTTTAACTGTTTAAAGGTCAAATTTGTGACGTAGAACGTTAAATATATATTTAAAGCAATAATAGCTCTCATTTTGGTGTCGAAAATTTTTGTAGCAAAATTGTGATTTATTATTTCAATGAAAGAAAAAAATAAGGTTTATAAACTTTTGTTATTGATATTTGTGTTAGAAAACATATTCAGGGGCTCTGAATGAAGTAAATTTAAATCTTGCCTTCCCTTACAAAAATTGATTTCTATATAATGCTATATATTCAATAGAACCAAAATCTTTATTTTGATAAATCTTGGACTTAGTTTAAAATTTTTCAATGACTATGGTTAAAGTTGCATACAAAACTACATGTATCATAGCACATGTTAGAACAAAATAAGATTTTCAGATTTAGAGCTACAATTACTTTCAGGAATAATGACTAGGTATGAGAAATTTGTTGGAGAATAACTCCTCGAGGTGGCGAGATTGTTCGGGGAAAACGTGTCTGAAGGGCAAAGTTTTGAGTTTTATAACAATATTTAGACACCGAAAGGAATATTCTTCAGATATGGCGATAAGAGATAATTATTTCTGTTCTACAAAGGTGCTATTTGCAACATATACAAAGTACATTTTACCTTTAGGAGGCGTTATTGTATAAAATTTCAATAAACCTCATGACGCAACAATGAATTTGACGTCAAAGGGTTTATTTAATAATCTAACCCCGGCGAACCTTGGTTTAATCAATTATTAACATGATGATTACAATTATAACTTCATATATGTGTTCTGGATTATTTCCTCACTGAGATTTCATGACCTGCATTACTAACATGTTGACGTTAGATTTAAGAGTAGATTATGGATCTTCCATCGGTAGTCAACCTCCTCCTTGGTTTATCTACGGTGTGGGCTTGTAATCTGCAGATCTATACAAGTAGTGTGATTTTTAATTATGCATACAAGGATTCTTTGCGGGGGCATTTGGGCGACAATTCCGAGTCAATTGATAAATCACTTTGTCTTTCGACATGGGCATCTTTCGAAAATCAGAACTGTCGTTGTGCTGATGCAGTACGCGAAACTTTAATATAATATACTCACTTTTAGTGATTTTTTCCCTACAAAATTCAGAAGATTCTTGAAACAAACGCTTGAGAGGATCCATGACTTACACAGACATTCTAATTGAGTCGTTATTTACAATATTAGTAAAATTTTGTGGGAAATAGCCATATATTTGAACATGATTTCGTAATCTGGTAAATATAAAATCTTAATTCTACTTGTGTATCTCTCAGATATAGAAAAATTTAAGTGCAATTTAGTATCCGATAAGTTTCTTTTAAAATGATATTATTAAAATAATATTCTTAATATGCATGTACAAAATATATACATGTAGTAATGATGTTGGTATAAATGATAAGACAGTGTGTCGCGTGTCATGTTTGATGACCATGACCTTTTATGTAAAGGTCAATTAATAGAATCGTATACATATAGGTGACTGTTATGTACTCTAACTATTAATTTGATCCCAAAAATATATTTTTAAAAACTATGGAAAATGGAAGGGGAGACATTGTAGTGTGCGAAAACAGTTCTTTCTAGTTGTAGTTATCTAGACGCTTGATTTGTCTAAACAGAAAAGATACCCAACGCCCTATCACCCCTAATGTAATCCTTTCAGTAGATATTTTACACTTTGTCAGTTGCCTATTACACCTATCAAACTATTGAATTATCCCCCTTTGCGGGGTCCGCCAGAAGTCCTGTAACTAATTACTAAGTTTTCATACCAGTTTATGGGTTGCGCCACCCTGGGGCATTTTATTGTAGTTTATTGCAATTGTTGAAAAAAATAACAAACAAGATAAAAATTGTCCAAGGAATTGCGAAGGTCAACGTAGGGAAATACGATTTTTTTATACCGCAAGATGGCGGACAAGGGACGTAACTTGTATCGAAGTGTTGATACGTATATTGTTTTCTCGATAAGTAATAATGTGTGTCACGTTGTAGTTTTACACGTAATGTTAACCTTTGGAGATCCAAAAACTAGGCCTTTGAACAATTCGATAAGAAAGTAGTGTATTGCTGATTTTATGTGGATATCGAAATGACAGATTTACAACCATTGAGCCACAAGCATGCATCATTTGTTTGTTTTAAAGAAAAAATAACAAGGTGGGGAGAAACAACACGCTTTATTTCCCAGTCTTATCTTCTGAAAGGCACATAAAAAATATATCTATATTTTAGTTTTACTTCCATTGAATTTTTAAAGATGCAGCATCAATAATTCACAGAAAGGATTGTTGTATTCGCTTAAATAGTACGCTTTGTCACTTCATAATGCAATCCTTATTCATCCCAAAATTAATGAAATTGCAATTCCGAAATTTATTATAGGAATTAAACAATTTTAGATGGGCGTGCCCGTGTAATACTGGTGTTCAACGTTAAAGTCGAAGTGAGTAGAAACAATGGACACACTGCATAATGTTATATTTGAATGACTGAGAGAATATTTTGAAATTTTTGTACGTTCTTGAGCTACATTTAAGGATATCTCTCCCTTTGCCAGTGGCCAGAAATCTCAGTTGACAGGAAACGGATATTTTTACAGGTTCAGGGCGTCTGAGTTCGAATTCACGGTCTGTCCATCCATTCTTTCACTTTCTGTTACACTTGGAGACACAGGCTCGTCCTACTTTCCTAGGTGTGTTGGTTGGTTGGTTGTATATTGTATAACGTCCCGCTCGAGAAATTTTCACTCATATAGAGACGTCACCATTGCCGGTGAAGGGTTGCAAAATTTAGGCCTATGCTCGGCGCTTACGGTCTTTGAGCAGGAAGGGATCTTTATCGTGCCACACCTACTGTGACACGGAGCCTCGGTTTTTGTGGTCTCATCCGAAGGACCGCCCCATTTAGTCGCCTCTTGCGACAAGCAAGGGAGCAATGGAAACCTGGTCTAACACAGATTCCCACGGGTTAAGCGTGTGGGGGGACCCAAGGTTTATAGGGATGTAGTGGCGGTCATCGGGGTTTTATTGCCGATGACGATAGCAAACTAGGGCTCGACAGGGAGTTTGAAGTATACGTAACTAGCATCCAGGAGACCAGGTTCGCATCTCTAACCCTGTCCGTTGTTCTCCATGTGTGTATCCAACGTTTCTCTCTCTATATATAATAAAGTGACTTTAAAATATTTTGCACTTAGATATACCAGGATTATACACAATATAATTCAGAGCACATTATTTAGTTTCACTAGGGTTTGTAATGAATTTGAAATCCGCCAAAATGTGTGTATATCAGGAATCTAAGGAGTCAAATATTTGTACTAAGAATTCTCATAATTTAAGAATGGAGAAATGTTTTACTATGAGCTAGCACATTATGATATTTCTCCAACTGAATCGACAACTTTGTTGTTTACCAGTAGCCAGTACCTGATCCCCTGACTTAGACCCCCCAACCCCAACCCCAAACATCTATCACCTACCACGGTGTCATCTAGAACACTATTTTTAATTCAGTATAATTTATCTTAACACTGTACCTATTTTTATCAACAGCTCACCGGGACGAATGTCGGGGGAGCTATTGTATAAAGGGTTTGCGTCACCCTTTAATGAACAAATCTTTAACATGGGCTCTATCTTTTCAACTAAAGGGGGAGGGGAGGGGAGGGATTTGATACCATGTAATCGAATGTGGATTCTAAAAAAAATTCTAAAAGAACTTTTAGTAAACTTGAAATCGCAAAAACCTTTCCCTAATCAATAACATCAAATCCTATGACTTTTCATCACTATACAGGACCATTCCTCACAATAAATCAAAGGCTAGACTTTTTGACATCATAGACAGTTGCTTCTTCAACAAAAAATGGAAAAAGGAAATATCCGTATCTCGTGATCAGTCATCCAAAAACTTACTTCGTTAAACACCACTCTGATCCCACGCACAAGTACATGTACTCTGAAGTTGAAATAAAAATATGCTAGAGTTCCTCATTGACAATATCTTCGTGGTCTATGGTGATCAGGTCTACCAATAGTCTGTTGGAATTCCCATGGGCACGAATTGTGCTTCTTTGTTAGCTGACCTGTTTCTATATTCATATGGAGTAGAATTTATTCAAAAACTTCTACGTGAGAAGAAAAAAAAAAACATCTCTTGCTGTGGCCTTCAATTCGACATTTAGATATATCGACGACGTTTTGTCTATTAACAATAATAACTTTCATTCATATGTCGATTCGATTTATCCCTGTGAGCTCGAAATAAAAGACACCATAGAGTCGTCCACTTCTGCTTTATACTTAGCTATTTTATCTAACGTAGACGTTAACGGCAAACTGACAACTCAACTGTGTGACAAACGGGATGATTTCAGCTTCTCCATCGTCAACTTCCCATATTTATGTAGCAATAATCCATTATCACCTGCATATGGTGTTTATATCTCTCAACTGATTCGATACGCAAGAGCCTGTTCTGCGTATAATCAGTTTTTAAATCGAGGCAAACTACTGACAAACAAGTTGATGTTACAGGGGTTTGAACAGTCTCGATTGAAGTCAGCATTTCGCAAATTCAATGGTTGTTATAACGATCTAGTTCATGAATACAACCTATCATTGGGTCAAATGCTGTTTGACGTGTTTCATACCGATTGTTAGGCCGTTCTTGGCACACTGATTTTGACTACGGATAACTCCGTTTACCTGATCAGGATATAGGACTCACGGCGGGTGTGACCGGTCGACAGGGGATGCTTACTCCTCCTACGCATCTTATCCCACCTCTGGTGTGTCTAGGGGTCCGTGTTTGACCAACTATCTATTTTGTATTGCTTATAGGAATTATGATATGAAGAGACCTTTCTTTTAATACTAAAACTTTTGAACAAATGATCTTTATTCGACCTACTTTTAAAAACAACTTTAGCCTTGATTATATCTAGTGAAACAAGAGTGATAGAGCATTGATATTTCACATCTTTTGGTACTAAGACTTTTGATATTTGGCCTACTTTTTAAAAAAAACATTAACATTGGCTATTTCTCTTAAACCAAGGTGGAAAGGAATTTGGTATTTATCATATAGATACCTCATGACAAGGTCTTTCATATGGTACCAAGACACTTGACCTAGTTCTTTGAACTTTGATTTACTTTTTAAAAACGTTAACACTGGGTATATCTTTTGAACTAAAGGGGGGGGGGTGGGGGTGGGAGGGGGGGGGGGGGGACTTTTGATGTATCACATGTAGATGCATTGTGACCAGGCATATTTTTGGTAACAAGACTTTTGATCTAGTGACCTAATACTTTGGTATACATGTACTTCAAAAACTTTAGCACTGGCTATAGCCCTTTTGAATTAATGTGGATAGATCTTTGCTTTTTCACGTATAATGCCTTATGACTAGGCCTTTCATAGGATACCAAAACCTTTGACCCAGTGACCTTGGACTTTGACCTACTTTCAAAAACTTGAACCAAAGGGGATAGGTTAAGTAGAGTTACGCTTGCCTGTGAGTTTCGTTGTCTTCTTACAACTCCTGTATGTAAATTATGTTGTTGTCTGATGTAAAGTAGAAAATAAAGTAAAATTTCATAATTCACTGAAAACAAAAATATTCAACAAATTTCAAATTTATTTTCTAGTACTGGTCCTACGAAATACATATTTAAAACGGTTAAAACTCATTATGTACATGTAAGTACATGTAAAATAGATCGCTGGGTTGTATATAGGTATAAACATTTTGAGATATCACTATTTTAGTTACTAGTAGTTAGTGTGTATGTGTGTGCGTACGTGAGTTTTAAAGTGCGGATGTTTTGGATACCGAAGCATGCGGTATTGAAAGATGATGTAAGGATATATACGATTCTATCAGGAATTCAGAAACGGGTGCAAAAAAGATAGGTTAGAATTTAATGAAGCAATAAATTGAAATTTGAAATTTCAAACTTTGACCAAGTTTGAAATGTGTTGCGAGATTACATTCGAATTCTTTTTGAAACAAGCTCATTTCGATGCCTGGCTTAGCAACATTTACTTTGATGAAGAATTTATTCAATTATAATGGGTATGTAATGTCACTCATTGATATCTATAACGATACAGTGTTGATGTCATGCGCACTTGTTATATTCAGACACAGATTAATGGGGTTTTTTTCCGTTTGCCATGTAAGTTCTTTGGAGAAAAATACAAATGTACAAGCAATTTGAATTAAACTGCACAATAGAAATATTTAATTTCAATTCTGACATATTTTAATCATTGAGAGGGATTGATTTTATTTTGAATGACACTAGATCTCGGAGAGCGTTCTGCTTGCATATCGTTGCATTCATTGTTAGAGTCTTTAGTCACTTTTAATTAATTTGTTGTGATTCATACAAACTGTTAAGTCATGGACGATGGGTATTTAAATCTATTATAATTCTTAGTCTGTATCTGAAAACGAAGTGCTTTTTGAGGGATGTAATCTGTGCAACAGAGAAATTTAAATTCACACATTTGGAGTTTTTATCACTCGGTAAAAGGTCTTTTATATCAATGCTGCAAAAAGTGAACAATGTATTAAATATAAAAAGAGATAAGAATAATTTAAGTTTATGATACCACACGCATAAAATAACAACCAAATACGGCAGGTAGAAACGTGTTTTTGGCAACACGACTGCCTCCTTAAGTTTATTCATCATTGAACGTAAATGTGAAGGGGGAAAAAAAGAAACTTGTGGAAAAGTAACAGACATAAAGGGGACATTGTGGCAGTCCACTTATTAAATATCAGATAAATTTAATATACATATTCAGAACATTTAGAATCTCAAATGTCTTCAGAGTTTTCCCCCAACCTCGCACCCCACCGTGCCTTGCAATCAATATCATAAGACGCCATTATATCCCTCGGTATTCGCAACTCTTTCATTTCTTACATTTCAACATCCAATATATCCCATACTCGTGCGGTGTGTTCCATCGCTTGGAAATTCTTTTGTGTACCGATTGGTTGAAAAAGCAATCCGACCATGTTGAGATTATTTTATATGCAATGAGTAATGACTTTTTTATGAAAGATGGGAAATTTGTGGGTACCACTGAAATCAATATGCTAAATAAAATCCTAAAACGTGGCGGACTGGGGATTTTCGATATTATTTCTTAATTCGAGCTAAGCCATTACAACTCATTGAGTCGTGAAAAGAGTATTCATTTTTTTTTCTGGGATTTACTTATATAGAACAGGATGTTCCGCATTCTATCGACTTCAAGGAGGCATAGAAAGGAGTGAGGCTTGTTTTTTGGACTGGCGATAAGTCGATTGTTTGAAATATTTGTTTATATCCCACGGAAAGAAAGGGTATAATACATGCATCTCGTATATCATTCACGCGGAGTGTATTTATTGCCCCATCAATACTATGCAACAGATACACGATACGAGAACTTGATTTAAAAAGAGTTGAATTTTGATAGCGAAGTAGAACTTGCCAGCGATACGGGCCATTTAGTGATAAAGAAAATGCAGAGGGAAATCTCTAGCCCGATACTAGTGACAATTTAGCCAAGTGTTATACGATATAGAGCGATAATTGTCGGTGTTGTTAGACAATTGACTGCGTGGACAATGTGAAGACCAAAATTAACACCGGAATAAACGGAGGTATATTACGATTTCAGTTTAGATAGGGAATTCACTAGTGGAGAAAACAGCCTTGTTTCATCGAAAAAGAAGGCAAAATGGACGGCCTACCTGGAATTGAAGGTAACTTAAATTAATTTTAAAATTTAAATTTATTATGAATATTTTTTAAAACAATTTTTCACTGAGCTATGATTTTTGTATTTCATTTTGTTATTTTTTTTAATGTGCTTGCGGGGATATTTACGACGGTATACACCAAGTCATAAGGCCATTAACAAGTCATTAATTATTGATGACCGAAACACATTCAATTATCTGTTTCATTTATTACAATTTTCTACCATTAAAATGGAGGCTGATGACTGTAAATGAATGTCTACTGGTTCTTTGTTGTAAACGATGACATTATTAATTTCGTCTAGTGTTTTCTGATTGATGTTCCCCGTCCAGAGTTTGCAGGGCCTCTGGGCAGGAGCACGCAGGCTCCTCCAACGAGACTATTCACTGCAAATCCACACGTTCTAACATTGTCACCTGGTCCCCAGTGAGTTATCATTACCGTGACGTTTGATGAAAAATGTATAACATCAAATCAGTATTAATCACGATAAGTGAATTTGCCCCCATAGATACCAATAATTATGTTAGCTACGGACTGCATCTCTATAATTAGAAGACCAAGGTTCATCAAATCAAATATATGTTTCATCTATATACATATATGTTACACTGTATAAATGCTAGGAGTCTATTTTGAGAGAATAGGTTTTACAAGGACGTTCAAATGCGTCTCAAGCGGATTCTTTTTTGTATTATCAAAATTAACTGCTATTAGTTTGAATAGCTAGGCCGAGTTCTTTATACACAGTTTCTATGGAAACATATGTTACAAATTGTTTCTCGTGAAACAAAGCAAAATCAATAGATTTGTCTTTCTAAGCAGAGTTAGATGTAGAATCAGCTGTCTCTAGGGGCCTGGATTTCTTTAATGAGAGAGAGAGAGAGAGAGCACTCTTTGTTACTAGACCTATAAGTTTCCTCTATAAAAGTGAATTTTTTCCAATATATGTTCCCTCTATAAAAGTGAGACTGATATCGCTTTTTAACTATATGTACCCTCTATAAAAGTGAGACTGAGATCGCTTTTTTCACAATATGTACCCTCTGTAAAAGTGAGATTGAGATCGGGGTTTTTTTTTTGTTCATAATATGTACCCTCTATAAAAGTGTGACTGAGATCGCTTTTTTCCACTATATGGAATATATATATATATATATATATATATATATATATATGGAACACTCTATAACAGTGAGACTGAGATCACTGTTTTCACAAAACGTTTCTTCTATAAAAGTTGAGATTGAGATTGGGGTTTTTTTTTCACTATATGTTCCCTCAATAAAAGTGAGAATGAGATCGCTTTTTTACGTTATAAATATGTACCTTTCATAAAATTTAGACTCGGATCAAAAATGAACTCGTCTAAGTTTATGGCCCGGGGACCCATTCTCTCCCCCCCCCTCTCTCTCTCTCTCTCTCTCTCTCTCTCTCTCTCTCTCTCTCTCTCTCTCTCTCTCTGTATATAATGTATAAATATATATATTCAAACGTTTTCGAACCAGAATCCCAACTTTTTGAACAAATGTATTTTTTTTTTATATTGATGTCTCGTTGTATGTCTATATTTTTGGATTACTTATTTTTTTTTTATATTGATGTCTTGTTGTATGTCTATATTTTTGGATTACTTATTTATTTTTTATATTGATGTCTTGTTGTATGTCTATATTTTCGGATTACTTATTTATTTTTTATATTGATGTCTCGTTGTATGTCTATATTTTTGGATTGCTTGCGTTTCGTGATGCCACTGTCTGTTAGCGTACGTATATAAATCCTTTCAGTTTTGAGATTTGAAAATAATCAATAACTTATAGGCTTTATATTAACACCATGCATTACACGACAACATTTTTATAATCAGGTTAAGGAACATTGAAAATATCAATTCATACCTTTAATAATTAAATCATCAATGCAACTAAAGATTCAATGAAATACTTTGGTCTCCAGAATATGATAGGCATTTTGAAAAGCTATGTCAATAAAATAACTATAGATGTATGTATACGGTCTTTGACTATTCATTGCATTCAGTCAGAATGAGAGTATACCTATAAGCTAGGACAGGTCTATTCTATACTGCCACCACTTTTTTTTCATTCTGCACTGGCGTGCTTGAAACGACAGCTGTTATGGTCTCCCTGGTGGAGAACCAAGTCGTAAAATCTATTAAAATATGCAGATAGTTTCTTCCTGGTAGCTTTATTCAAATCCTAAATTTCCACATCATAAATGTCATTTAACACTTCATGATATAATATATGTTATTGCAATCAGTTTAAGCAATATTGATATGCTAAACACCCCTATTGTATCATTTAAAGATCTCAGTACCGTAGATTTTCATACATGCATTGTGGAATGATGTCCTCTTTTGGAAAAATGATGATTGACACCGATTAGCTTAAATGATAGAACACCTTTCCTATTTCTTTTACAATATTTTGAAATTGTTCACTTAGTGATAGGAATAATTTGTGGCTAGACCCTTCATTTCACAATATTTTTTCCCAAACCAAACTATAACTTGTGTTTTATTATTTTCAGCCCTTTTTCGAGAACACAAGAGACTGGCATCAAAGCTAACAAAAGATGAAATGAGGGCTTTAAGAGGTTACCTTGACAACAGGTTGGCTGTGGAACAGAATGATCTGTTGTTTAACATGAAGACACTAAAGACAAATTTCGACATGAAGACTTTGGAAATGGAAGAGACGATTACAAGAATGCAAAAGGAGATGGAGCTGAAGAACGAGTTAATGCAGCAGTACAAGTCCACGGATACAAATTTAGCAACGGTCCATAAACGGCGGGAGGAGAGGTTAGAACGAGAGCAGACAGTCCTCCATTCAGACATAGAGAGACTGAGAACGGAAGTTCTGTCTCTGACTCACGAAATCGAACTCGTTACCCGCGAACGTAATTCATTTGAAAAGGAAATTAAAGATGCACGGATTAAGATATCTAAATTGGAAAGAATCGCAGAAAAGGTAGAAGCTGCTGAGAAATTGATTATCGAGAATGAAAAATGGCAGCAGGATCTGGTCCGTTGTAAAATGAATGTGGATAACAGAGATAGAGAAATTCTAAGGCTTCATAATGAAAATGAAAAATTGGCAAAGGAGTTCTCTGAAAAGACTGCGTTATTGGCAAAGTTCAAGGAAGATTTTGAAAGCTGTCGCACAGAGATAAAGCGACTGGCGAAAGAACTCGCTGTCAAATCCGACAATTTAGCGGTTGCAAAGTACAACTTGGGTGAAGAAAAGCAAAACGTGAGTGATCTGGAAAGAGAGTTGAAAAACTTGAAAGAATCTATTGAGTCGGAGAAAGAACATAAGCCTGAAAATGGTCGAACGGACTCCTTAGCATTACGTGTTGAGTTGCTAAAGATCCATCACAATCACTTAGAGGGCAGAGTGCAACTTCTGGAAGAAAAGGTACAAATGTATCGAAATCAAGCCAGAATTCTTAGTCATGATCTTGCCAAAATTGCACAAGATATCTCAAACGTTTCCCAGCTCAAAGACAAAGTAATAGTTCATGGCACGACCTCTATCGAAAAGTTGCTAAACGAGACATACGACAGTCTTCAAGTTCGTAGAGAAAACATGGAGTCAACGCTCAGTGATTTATCATCACAAGTACCCTCCATTATTTCGAAAGATGTATTGTCTATCAAACAAGACGTCATGGCTGTCAAAAAGCAAGCTGATGCTTTCAAAGCCTCAGAAATCGCACACAAATGCTTCCGCCTTGTTCAACGTATTGAGGCGTGCGAGAAAACACAGATGTTTATCACTTCACCCAAAGGACATTTAACAATGGTTACTCCTTCCACTCACAACGGTTACAAAGACAACAACGATAACATTGTTTTGACAAACTCGAAACCGGAAGTGGATAAAACAAGGCGACGGTCTGAAAGCATTATGAACGAGGTTTCACAACCTCAGTCTTCCTTTTTGCGTAGGAAGCCCTCCACTCCTCATCTGTTCCGCTCTCGAATGCCCCCACCACCTACCCCATTTTCAGCTTGGCGAAGGCGAAGTTCGGTCTCACTTGACACTGCCCACAGTGTGACACCAACTCTTATTGACCTGAACATAAATTCACCCGGGGTGCAGAGTCCGAGGGAAAGGTCAAGAACATTCTTCCCCTCGTGATTTCACCCGTGTGGGATTAAACAAATAGCTGTGTAAAGGCCCATTCTTTTCAATCGTTATTATATTATGACTTTTACTTTATGAATTTCTTAATTCGTTGGTAATCTCGGTATTTATCAATTTAAAAGACCTTTGATATAAAAAAAAATATGCATTGATTCTTACACGTAGCATTAAGATTAACCATATTTTGAACGTCTTTCGCTTTTCCTTCAGCTCTCAACATTTCGAATAATGAAAGAAAAATTCAATACTAGAACCCATCTCGCTAAAAGCTAGCTTATTAGACCATGCAGACTTTTTATATGCCACGACAAATCCTTATAACATAATGCAGATTCAAAGATACATTAATGTTATTATATTGCATTTTAAAGCGCATGTACGGATAGTAAATTTCCTATTTCTTTTAAGCCATCATCTTAATTCATTGAACTAGATTGCAAAGGAGGATTTTATTTGCATAAATATATCGATGCTTTCAACTGGGGATTTAAAGCACTTTTTCTCAGATCTTGTCTTTCAAAATCCCTTTCATGTGACAGGGAATAATTTTTCTTTCAAAAGTATGTATATATAAACACACATATATTTATTGCAATGTTTACTGATTTTAAACCTGTAAAATCACATACTCGTTATCTGTTTAAAAATTATAGTGCTGTATATGGAACTTATACCTGCACTTTTGTTACATTTTGTTTTCATTTACATTAAATCTTTCATCAACATAATGCCTGTCTTATTTTTTTTAGAATTATTCAGAAATGTTTGATGTACGCAAACGTTTCTTTTATTTAGATTTACTATTTGTTTTGACGCTCAAAGATGCAGGTTTTTTTTTTCCAGTTTTTTTTTTTAACTATGGGTTATGTACCGGTAACGATGACGTCTGATAATGAAGACGAGGAATGATTTCCTATCTGATGAATAAAACGTAGAACTGTTTAAAACTATTCAATCTTTTCTTAATAAATGTGAATGTTTTTCTAGAAAATCTTCAATTATTGCTGTTTTTACTTTGATGTATTCTACAAATTCCTTGTATATAAGGCAAACTTTTAATTTCAATTTCCGATTATCAATTATTGTTTGATATATTGTACGGCATGCAATATCACAAATTGTTATCTTGGCGGAAGTTGTTGAACTTGGGCCTAATTTTTTTGATTTTTAATGTCAATAAAATATGTCCATTCAATCTAGACGAGTACTGTTGGTGTCTATATTCCTAGCGCTAGTACTTTCTGAATTTGATAGAAGTGGATTGACTTCCTAGTCTACAATGAAATTAATTATATTGATTCTCTAAATTAAAGTTTACGAATATTTTATGTCATGTGACTCCCACAACAAATATTGTTGAAGAAAAGTGGAAAACCAATGTGATTTATTCATGTCCAAGTGATGCGTCCTTATAAAATTCTTGTAGTCACTGATTACTAGACTAAGTGAAGGAGAAATTAAAACTAGGTTTGTTCTACAGACGTGCGCCAGTGAAATGCTTTTAATGGAACAATGTCTTTACCTGCTTAATTAAGGACTCGTATACAAATGTGTTAATAAAAGACGAAAACTTCTCTTGTACTAAACATACCACCATGTTAACAAATTGATAAATGAGGGGATTCCTTTATGTTTTACTAATCTCGTGTTGGCTGAGACGTACAGTGTGGTACCAGAAGGAGTGTTCTATTTCACCTATTGTTCTAATTATCACCAGTGATGTATACTACCGGTTGAGATTAGAATTATCACTAGTGAGATATACTACCGGTTGAGATTAGAATTATCACTAGTGAGATATACTACCGGTTGAGATTAGAATTATCACTAGTGAGATATACTACCGGTTGAGATTAGAACTGTCATTAGTGAGATATACTACTGGTTGAGATTAGAACTATCACTAGTGAGATATATTACCGGTTGAGATTAGAACGATCACTAGTGAGATATACTGTCGGATGAGATTAGAACTGTCGCTAGTGATATATACTACCGGTTGAGATTAGAACTATCATTAGTGAGATATACTTCCGGTTGAGATTAGAACTATCACTAGTGAGATATACTACCGGTTGAAATTAGAACTATTACTATTGAGATATTATACCGGTTGAGATTAGAATTATCACTAGTGAGATATACTACCGGTTGAGATTAGAACTATCACTAGTGAGATATACTACCGGTTGAGATTAGAACTATCACTAGTAAGACATACTGCCGGTTGAGATTAGAACTAACACTAGAGAGGTATACCACCAGTTGATATTACAATTATCACTAGAGAGATATATTACCGGTTGAGATTACAACTATCACTAGAGAGATATACTACCGGCTGAGATTAGAACTATCATTAGTGAGATATACTACCGGTTGAGTATAGAACTATCATTAGTTATATATACTACCGGTTGAGATTAGAACTATCACTAGTGAGATATACTAGCGGTTGAGATTAGAACTATTACTAGTGAGATATTATACCGGTTGAGATTAGAACTATCACTAGAGAGATATACCACCAGTTGAGAGTAGAACTATCACTAGAGAGATATATTACCGGCTAAGATTAAAACTATCACTAGAGAGATATACTACCGGATGAGATAGCTTCGTGTTTGGGACGTTCGGGTGGCCTCGGGTACGATGCTCGATCCCCGCCTACGTCAAAATGTCAACTCCAAGACGTGTAAGACAGGCAGTGACTGTTCCTTCGCCAAACACCCGGCATTAGAAGTGAGAATGGTGAGTCTTTTTTATTTGACCACGTCACAATAAGCGTTGGCACAATAAAAAACTATCATTCACTCTGAGCGCCATGCATGGGTCGAAATTTGTCGCACTTCACCTTGCTTTGGCCTTCAATTCGACATTTAGATTTATCGACGACGTATTTCCAGTAAAAAAAAATAACCATTTTCATTCATATGTCGATTCAATATATCCCTTTCAACTCGAAACAAGACACCACAGAGTCGTCCACTTCTGTTTCAAACTTTGATATTTTATTGAAAATAGATTAACAAATCAACTTTATAACAAACGGAATGATTTCAACTTTTCCGTTGTCAACTTCTCCTACTTATGTAGCAATATTCCATTATCACCTGCATATGGTGTTTGTATCTCCCAACTGACTCGATACGCAAGAACTTGTTCTGCGTATGGTCAGGTTTTAAATCGAGGCAGGCTACTGACATACAAGTTGATGGTGCAGGGGTTTCAACAATCTCGTTTAAAGTCGACGTCTTGCAGCATTTCGCAAATTCTATGGTCGTTATAACAATCTAGTTTGCCAGTACAACATGTCATTGAGTCAAATGCTCTCTGACGTGTTTCATATTAATTGTTAGGACGTTCTTGACACTGATTTTTGACTACGGATAACTCTGTTTAACTATCAAAACATAGGGGTCACGGTGGGTGTGACCGGTTGATAGGGGATGTTTGCTCCTCATAGGCACCTGATCCCACCTCTGGTACATGCATATCCATGGGCCCGTGTTTGCCCAACTCTCTATTTTGTATTGCTTAAAGAAGTTATGAGATTGATCACTGTTCATTATCCTCACCTTTCATCTAAAGCTTAATTAATCTCTATATGGATGTCAAATTCTCATAGAGGATGTGAAAAACATACTAACAAACAAATAAAAATTTTGAATGATTGTGTTGATGTGTCCCCCCCCCTCTTTTGTTGTTGTTTTTGTTTTGTTTGTTCTGAGTTTTTTAAATGACAAGAATGTATATGGTCATTCAAGGTTTGCAATGATTTATAATCACTAACTGAGTATTTAGAAATGTACAAAAGATAGGATAGTTTTATTAACAATTAAGTCAATAAATTTCTCATAGCTTGATAAGTATACAAAACATTGCGAGATTTGGGGACTTTGTCAGTTTTCATTTAGCAGTCAGCTGTAGAACGTATCTCGTGGAATATGTGATAAATTTAGCCGATCAAAGTCGATTACAGGTATATTTATCTTTGATCTCCACATTTATCTTGCCTTTCTTTTCGTCGCCCTGACTTCGTTCTTATATTACACAACAATCAATAAAATGATTTACCAAGGGCTGCACTGTGTCCCCCCGTTCTTGTATCGCATGGAGGACTGATCTCAAATAACTACCATAAAGTTTATTCAGCGAAGGGGATAAGAGACCCTCTTGAGTTTAATTTCGGTTGAGATAAAACAAACTCGACTTCCATTTGTAAAAAGGATTACAACGGTGTCATATTTAATGAAGTTAAAATTTGAGAAGTTATAAAAACAAATTGAAATATATGAAAGTGAAGGAATATGTATGGTACCAGCCTTCTATGGTCTCCATGCAAATGGTGACGATAACGAATAGGGGTCATTGTCATAAATTCTATAAATAATCTAAGATTGAGAGCAGGCCATAAAACTTAAAACAGTTGGGGGGAGGGCTTTAAAAAAAAACTTCCTCTGTATCTTAAAATAGATAATTCCCAATACAGTTTCATAATGATTTGACTAGATAACACAATACAGTCCTTTGAAGTACATGTGGCATTAAATATGACGTAGTTTTTCACTTTCAAACATATACTTAAAATACTCATATTTAGTGAATGTAATTTTTCCAGAAAACCTGCAGCTCAGCAATAGACAAACTCTGTAAATATGCTCACAACAATTTTTATTGTATTTAGTATCCTTTTCAACTATAGTATAAAGAATATTTTTCATAAAATTATGCAAGTTTTAAAATTACGGGACAAGTCCTTTATAAATAGAAATATCTTAACAACTCTCTCTCTCCCTTTATAAATATAAAGCCGTGATAAATTATAAATAGAAATATCTTTTTTTTTCTTTTCTTTTTTACTCAATAACTTAATTTTTTTTTTTTTTTTTTTGCTATTGTTTGATTTCTGATTGTGTAATTTATAATCCATGCGGTATCCCAAAACTCAGGTATACCGGGGCATTGCCCTGTCCACAACTGCTATTTTCTCGTAATTCAATTGTTTTTAAAAAGACCCCTGGGCTACGTTCATGATCTAAATATATATATATATATATCATATATTTGATAAGACATGTAAAAAGCCCTACCTAATTCACATATTATTTTTAGCAATTGTTTTTTTTTTTTATTTTGATTTCGCCATGTTTACTTCGTTCGATAGACGCGTGGATTATAAGTAAAATATTCACATCAAGGCATAATTTTTTAAAAATATATAAATGAAGAACATGAGTAATTGACTGTAAATTATAAATAATGCAAATAAACAAAATGTTAACGTAATGTAGATGCGTGTACATGCATGTCAGTATGCATGCACGGTATGCAGTAGGCTATATCAATAAATTCCATTCGTCGTTTTCTTGTTGAACAGTTTTAATGTAAAGGAATGATATCTAATAAAACAAATTCGTCATTGATGTAAAAAAAAAAAAAAAAAAAAAAAAAAAAATTATCTACCCGTACCACACTGGTATCAAACGAAGTTAAATAATTACAGATTTCTTCACAATAAGCTGATCGGTGAGAGATGCGATTGTCATATGACATCACGGTATCACGTGACCCGCTATCTCATTAGCAGAGATTTCGAAATCAGGAAGTCGATTTGAGTCGATTGAAATGTTAAATTGAATCTGAAATTTTGCTTTAAAAACTGAGAGATCATTTTTTATATGTATTGTGATAAAAGTTACTTCAGTTTCTAAATAATTCACGAACGTGGGACATGTCCTTTAAAGGTATATTTACGTCATGAACATAAAGTTTGTTCAAGTTTGTGTTCGATATTTTCTTGAGAGAAAAAAAAAAAACAACACTTCACAATAGGCATTTGTCATTACCTTAATAATGTCGTAATTCCATATCGAGGTTATTTTTATAAAATTGAGAATTGTTGCTCAAAATACGTTTAATTTTAAACAAAAACCGACTCTTGATTTTGGTGGACAGAGAGAGCATACATTGATCTCTAGGATTATTGATGTTTTGACCTCTTAGTGATTTTACACTTTTTTCTTTTTATTATTTCTACTAGGGATTTCTCGGCTACGACATATAGATTAGATTCTCTCAGCAGTGGCGGATCTAAAGGGAGTACGGTGGCTATATCCCCTCTCTGGTTGAATATTTTTTTAAACTTTTTTTTTTTTTTTTTTTTTGCCATTTGGGTCTTCAATCAAGATTTGTTTTGGACGAAAAAGGTGCACATTTTGGCCACACACACCTTTTTGAATTTTGTCGAGATTCGCCCCCTGCTCATGCATAGTTTAGCACAGTAATATACATCAGTAAACATTATTTTGCTGAGTAAACAAAACAATGAATTGTAATTACCAAAGTCATTGTATTTTCTTCATCAACTTTTGTTCACTATCAGTAAACACATCCTTTAATTTTGAATGAGATATAAAACAATCCGTATACATGTACATGTAATATAATCACTGGATACGCGAACTTAAATAAGTTTTTATACTTATCACCCGTTGGCAAATCCCATCAAAAATTTGGAAATACCTGCAACAGGATGAAGAAAATGCAACAGACCGGGATTCAAATCTGGACCCCTTAAATTTCTAGTCAGGTATTCTACACACTGAGCTACCTGACCACCAGAGATAGAACCTGGCTGACCGCTACATTCCTCCCTCGTTATATGTCTTCATACTGTCTACACAACCCAGGATCAGGCATTTGTAACATCAGTTCGAGGGGTTGATGTACGCCACCACAAAATATGTTCGAAGGGACTGCCAAAATGGATGACAAACATAATTTTCAACAGGTGAAGTAGATATACATGGAAAAGACTAAAACATTGAATCAAAATAATCGTAAATAATTACAACAGTAAATGGAATTGTCAGTTATTAGTATTTCAACAGCTGAATACCACAATCAATGAATATAAAAAGAAATGTCTACAAAATTAATGCAAAATGGTATATCTACTTAAACAGTACTCAAAATATACGTCTGTATTCTTATTCCATATTACAGTTATTGTACTGCACGATATGGTCAGAGGGAAACATTTTAAACGTGTGAAAATACAAATTATAGAACCGGAAATTTTGTCATCGTTGTTAGGTTTTTAGATGTTTGAGATGGGTGCCAATGGCAGGCTACTTCCCTTATGACAGAAAGAAAACCAAAACGGGATACTTCATATACAGTTACTGAATTAATCGTTCACGACACATTCTAATTTTTGTAGATGCTTATTACGAATCTGTACATATATATTGGGTATCATTTACAAAGTTTACGAACTCCATTTGTGAACATGACAGTTACGGCGATTATTACCAGGCGCCTAGACTTTCTCAAGTCTTTATGTTGTTTAATTCTATTGCTTTATCATTTCGTTCAAATTTTTCTGTTTGGCATTATTAAAAAGTATTACAGGGAGCAATGATTATTAGACTTGAGCAAGTCTACCAGGCGCGCACTGATAGGACTGCCCACTTTGATTTCTACAATTAGAAATGACCCACTTACTCCGTCGTACCTTTACTTACACGTTAGTAGGAAGTATTTTTGTGCTCCTGAAAATTTTGATTAGTTTCTTCATTGACGGTAAGTAAACATAACGGAAAGTGTGTTCTGAAGGGTGACGATAGGGTTATCAACCTTACGTTTTTGGCACAGGTTTTCCCCTGGTTAATCGAACCTTAGATACACGACGAAAATACAAATCACTATTTTTGTATGGTGGGACATTTGTGTTATATTTGAATATTTACATTCACTGTGTGTATTCTGCTTAATTTGTACCGAAATTCATTGCTTGTCATTTGCAAAGATGAAGACATATTTTATTCCAATTAAGTTAGATCCGATTTTTCAGTGCAGTCTGTCCGCGTGTGAATTTATATACATGTACTGTACATTCCACGAACTCCGCGACCTATTATTTCGCGGCATTGTTGGAAAATATGCCTTCTGGTTTAGATTTTAATTTCAATTTAGAATGATAAATAAAGTTTAGCTATATACAATACGATGGTTTATTTTATGACTTTATATTTTGCTCTTCTTGGAATATATCCCTTTACCGTATGTTATAATGGAAATCATTACTAAATATACATGTAGATAATACAATGTAAGCCAAGGTCAAGAAATATTTGAATAACTTACAGGTCAATAATATCTATTTATTATATACTTTCAATTTCATCTCTTCTTTTTTCTTTAAAAGTTTGCGGGCATATATTACACGATATATGCCCGGAAACATTCCGGCCCGCAAACATTACGTCACAATCAATACACAAGCAAATTACTACGTCGTTAATTTTCAAATTTTTCGTGTTTTTCATCTTTTATTCAGTTAAACCAATAAAGAAATTGTAAAAAATAAATTATTGTTAGTTTCTAAATGAAATTGAAAGTATATAATAAATAGGTTATAGACTTTGTATGGGAAAATATGACGACCTCGTTTTTTGTCGCGGACGGACCTCGCAAGCTCGGTCCGTCTACGTGCCAAAAAACTCGGTCGTCATATTTTCCCATACAAAGTCTATAACCTATAAATATTACGGACTTTAATATATTTAAGGTATTTTGATTTTTTAAAAATTAAAGAAAGATATAGAAATAATGAAATACTTTCTTTGGTGTGAAAGTCGCAAACATTGCAAAAAAAATACATAACTTTGCATTTTTATACGCCCATTATTAGACACCCCGTCTATGTTATTATGTTAAGGCGCTGTCTGGCTGGCTGGCTGTCCTTTCGAGGTCATGTTTTCCGGACTTTTTTCCATAACGGATGCATGTACGTCTTTGAATTTTGGTCACAATTTCCCCCTTCAGAAGCGTAAGAGTGAGGTTGCATTTCAGCTGGATTGGTGCACCTTTACCGACTTTAGGGCTATAAGTAGGTCTAACAGTTTTCCGAACTTTTTTCATTGTGGATACAGATATTGCCCTGAAATTTAGTCACAGGCTTTCTCTTGGAGGAATACAAGATCAGTTTATATTTCAGCTGGAATGATCTGTCCTTGACCTACTTTTGAGCTAAAAATAGGTCAAACAGTTTTCCGGACTTTCTTCATTACGATTACAGATATTATCCTGAAATTTAGTCACAAGCTTCCTCTCAGAGGAATACAAGTTCAGTTTGCATTCAGCTGGATTGGTCTGTCCGTCTGTCTGTGTGTGTCCGTAACGGATGCATGATCAGGGTTGAAATTTGATCACAATTTCTACCCTCAAGAAGAGTAAGAGTGAGTATGCATTTCAGCAGGATTAGTGTACCGTGAAATACTTTCGGGCTAATAGTAGGTCAAACAGTTTTCCGGACTTTTTACATTATGGATACAGATATTGCCCAGAAATTTAGACACAAGCTTCCTCTCGGAGGAATACAATTTCTGTTAGCATTTCAGCTGGATTGGTCACCATGAACTACTTTAGGGGTAGAAGTATTTCAAATAGTTTTCCATATTTTTTGTGGTTATGGACAAAGGTATTGCCTTGAAATTTTGTCACAACCCCCCTCTCAGAGAAATGAATGCAGTTCATATTTCAACTTAATTGGTGCAATATGACCAATTTTAGGGCTAAAAGTAGTTTCATGGACTCTTTCTCATCATAGATACAGATATTACACAGACATTTTGTCACAACCTCCCTCTTGGAGAAATATATAATCAGTTAACATGTCAGATGGATTGGTGCATCATGACCTACTTTAAGGCTTTTCTACTGAGAATGTGTGTGATATCAGTTCAGAGTGCATGATATCCTTCCAGGTTGAATTTCACTGTCCGACGGGCGTATGATGTACCGTTTGCGGTACTCTTGTATATAGTAATGTTTTCGACCTTCATACCCCGTTTAACAAACCAAACCATTTAATTGTTTAATTTTTACAACTAATGATAGTAACCATGGTTCCATTATTTCTTTTCTAACGTTGTTGCAAATTTTATTGTCTAATCGGATCTCATGAATATTATATGCCGTATCTTCTATTGTGTCATTGTAAATCATACGATATTTAAGTATGCACGCTGAATAAAAACGCTTCTTTTGTCAAGTAAATGAACCTATTTCCATAAAGTTGTCTAGAAAAAGCAGTTGGGGGAATCAGAAAATTATACATGTACAGTGTATGTCATTATGATTGTTTTGAGAATATTCTTGGACAAGCCAAACGTTCCATACAGAACTGTTAAAAGATCTGCTGGAACTTACACATAAAGATAAAAAGAGAATTGTCTTCTACTTTATATCTATGATACATTATCATTCCAGGTGGTCCAGACTTTACATCGGAAATCAAATACACGTTCATGCTCAGATTTTGCAGGAAGCAACCCATTTTAGAACTTTGTGTGATTTTTATTGCCAGCAGTGTGTTAACTAAAACGATGGCTACTAGTCATCCGTTTGAGAACAGAGACGTGGCTGCAGCCTTTACAAAAGCCAACAAGGCTTTCATGTTGAGTCTCTTGAAGCAGTTACCATCCGAATCCAACATCTTTTATTCACCCTTCAGTATCTCCACCGCTTTGGCAATGGTTCATTTAGGAGCGAAATCAGAAACACTCGAAGAAATGAATCGAGCTCTTCATTTTGAAAAGATGGGCATAGATGTGCATTCAGCTTTTGGTTCGTATCTGGAATTTTTGTCCAAGGAAACTGGTGACTGCACACTTAAAACAGCGAATAAAATTTATCAAAGTATGAGGTTCAAACCTGAAGAGTCATTCCTGCAAGACTGTTCCAAAAATTTCAAAGCAACTGTTGAGGCTGTGGATTTCTCTCAGTCTGAAGCGGCGAGCAAGAAAATAAATTCATGGGTTAGTCAGCAAACCGAGAATAAAATCCAGAATCTTATTCCAGCAGGCGCACTGAACAGCCTTACATTCATGGTTCTAGTAAATGCCATTTACTTTAAAGGAAACTGGAACAGCCAGTTTAATTCCAAACATACACAGGTGATGGAATTCCGGAATGCCAAAGAGAAATTTATGACTAACATGATGTATCAGAAAGCATCTTTCAGATTCTGCCACTTCCCTGACCAGATGCTAAACGCCCTTGAACTACCATACCAAGGACAAACCCTCAGTATGTTAATTCTTCTCCCCACTGTTGTGGATGGTTTAGAAAATCTGGAAAAGAATTTAACGGAGTCCCTTCTGAAAAACATGGTCAGCAGCTTGAGAGAAAAGAAAGTAGAAGTGTTTCTCCCGAAATTCAAAATGGAGTCGACGTATCAGATGAAGTCCCATTTATCGGCATTGGGCATTCCGTCGGCATTTGATGAAACCAAAGCTGATTTTTCAGGCATGGATAAAGGTAAAGATGTATATATTAGCGAGGTTTTTCACAAAGCATTTGTTGAGGTGAACGAAGAAGGAACGGAAGCCGCTGCTGCTACTGGAGTTGTTATGATGAAGCGATCTATCCAAATCACGCCGGAGTTTCGGGCGGATCATCCGTTCCTCTTCTTTATCCGGGACTCCGTAAATGACGTCATACTGTTTGCCGGGAGATTTTACAAGCCAATTGGGGACTCTCTGAAGGATGAACTTTAGATTAAATTACTATTAGCGTCAGAATTTATTTATAGGAAATCCAGTCTTGAGGTAGTAATTCTGCTTCATATCATTTCTTGGTTGTTGTTTTTTTTTAATGTTATTTTTAAAAACTTGCTAGTTGATTATTTGATTGATAAATTATATTGCAATGTCTTGATTTCTTTGTTGTGTTTATCCTGACTATGAATATTATGATCAAAATCCAATGTGCTTGTCAATCCAAATGATATAAGTATTTCATGACAGGGGTATAAGGTTATTGTTTGTTTGTTTTTTTTAAATTTTACTTTTATGCAATAGTCAGATAGTTGAAACAATTTTCCTGTGGGGAAAAGTGTAGCTTTTTCAATATACTTTCTTTTCAAATAAATCTAAGTTAAAAATACTTTAACGGAGTTATAGAGAACTTTAATGCTTAGATATAGACTTTAACCCATCAGAAAATATGACTATGATATCGTATTCTTATTCATCACAGGTTATATTACGATTGATGAACAACTTATTTGTTTCCATATTATATATTTGTTGAGATCTTGCAAAATACAAAGAGGCATAATTCTTACAAACACTGGATGATGAGAAAAGATGGGTGAAGAAGGGGAGAAAAAGCCCCGCGAGTGGTGGACAGGAAATATAAAATCACCCTAAAAAAGAGTCAATTAGTTTTAAAGCATGTATATTTACCATACCTATAAATGAAACACCCGAGAAATTGAATTATTTAAAATTATAATGTGAACATGTGAACAAAGTCTAAACTGTCAAATTTGACCAATTTATAGTCGAGTTATATAAAATGATAAGGTGTGGATCAACTTTCTTTCTTATGTAATCACTTACAGAAAAACTAAAAACGTACATTTTTTTAGTCTTCAAAAAGATGGAGCACTATAGATGAAAGATATAAAAATCATACATGTACAAAATAATAGCGTTTTATAAAAAATATTCCAAGTCCCTTACATTACTTTAAATACCCATAAGTGCTGTAAGCAATGTGGTGACCTAAACTCTGGAAACAAAGATGATTCATAAGTGCTGTAAGCAATGTAGTGACCTAAACTCTGGAAACAAAGATGATTTGTAAGTGCTGTAAGCAATGTAGTGACCTAAACTCTGGAAACAAAGATGATTCATAAGTGCTGTAAGCAATGTGGTGACCTAAACTCTGGAAACAAAGATGATTTGTAAGTGCTGTAAGCAATGTAGTGACCTAAACTCTGGAAACAAAGATGATTCATAAGTGCTGTAAGCAATGTGGTGACCTAAACTCTGGAAACAAAGATGATTTGTAAGTGCTGTAAGCAATGTGGTGACCTAAACTCTGGAAACAAAGATGATTTGTAAGAGGAACATTTTGGACAATGGGTTCGATACCTCTAACTATTCATAATTTTTTGGTATCGCCATTTTTTTTATGTATGCATATTTTCAAACAATAAGAATGTCCAATATCAGTTTATCACAAGAAATAGATATATGATAGAACAAATTACAATATAATGTATGCATTTCGAGGCATTTTCCTCGCCTTGTTCTCCCATCGTTTGTTTTGTCTAGCCCTCTTTGATTGCAAACTAAATCTGATGAAATTAAAGTAAATATTCTTGATTTCAAAAGGATATTAGCAGTGTGAAAATAACATAAGTAAATACATGTATATGCATGTTTGTTTGTCAGTCCTATGAATTCATATCCATAACCACCTTGAAGGAATAAGAATATAGTCATTTATTCAAATACAAATTCAATAAATGACAATACACAAACGTACATACAGTCGCGGTGACAATGTTTTGCAAAAACAACCAGTAGAAATGTTAGACTAGAAAAACATTAACGTTTTTTAATTACCGTATATACTCGCCTATAAGTCGGTTTTTTGGGAGTCAATTTTTTGTCCAAAACTCTATGTCCGACTTATAGGCGCGTCCGAAGAAGATTGGTATTTTTCTGGGCGGCGTAATGTAGTATTTTTTAAACAACTCCGACGATTATCATGGACTACCACACAAATGATTATTGTTCACAAATATCTAGACGTATTGTTTATGTATTTTAAAATCATGTATAAAGTACAAGTATTTACATATTTTTATCTAGTTTAAAATTATTTACATACCCGTAACTAATACTTTCAATTCGTTTATCGGTAAAATTGAATCACGAACTCGATTTAATATTGAAATATTCATATGTATACCGGCTGAAATATATTTCTTAAAAGATTGAATATTGTTAACAGATAATTTAGATCATCATTCTTGACTCTTAAAAACTCTATTGTTGATACAATGAATTATACCGGAATCCCACAATGACAATTTTCGCGAGGCGCGTGCCACTAAGTAAACACGGTGTCAGGTACTGGTCATTAGGAGACCATAATTGCTTAGGTAATCAAGGGATCATGGTCCATAATAGATCAAGGGATGCATTTAAACTCCAAACGGATATGGCTTGGATATTGAGCACCTCATAATTATTGATTTCTCAAAATATTTTTTGAAACATAGGTAAAAACACTAGAGCATTGACTTGAAATTGTCAACCTATTCTGACAAAAATTTGTACCGACTTATAAGCGGGTAACTGACAAATTCCTACAAAATAACCTTAAAAAATACAACCGACTTATAGGCGGACCGACTTATAGGCGAGTATATACGGTATACGCCGAGTTAAAGATACAATAAAGATGGTAAGGAAGCATCCTTGAGTCATACTTGTAAAGATAGATAATCCAAACACGAACCAATAAATGTAAAAATATGTACACATGTACTACAAAATATGATTACAACATCAAGATAGCAACAAAAACTAGGTCAATAGGGCTCCAGGAACTTCAATAATTCATAGAATAAACATACTGAAATAAATACACGTACCACAAAATGACAAGATGAGGCGTCAGTTGAGATGCCGGTGCAAGGGGGCACTGTCTTAATTTCACTTTCACATGCCAATCTAATTAAAGTTAGATGTTAGATCCGCTCGTTATATGCGAGTACGCGAGCGGATCTAACATCTAATTTTAATTAGATTGTTTCGCATGCATGTTTATTGTAAGAATTATATACATGTAAGTTCTTGGAGCCCTTTCTAGTCTTAGATGCTATATGTAGATGAGAAGAGTGGTTCTCCCTTACGATGGGATGGCAATATACCCCCAGGAAGTAAAAGACGACGGCGACACTGACAAATATCGCCCTCACTTGATGTGGTACATCATCTTCTAAAGAGAAAGTAACTCCCATTAACCAGGCTTGAGGTTTAGTAAATTTCTTAATATCTTCTTAACTTACGTTACGTTTAAAAATCCTCGTAATTTACTATCTCTATCGCCTATAGGTTAAGTTATCCAAGGGGTTGATTCATGATTTTCGAAAGAAATGTTTTTCATTTTTATGTTAAAAATTAGAAATATTGCTCATCTAATTGATGATTACAACCATGATTTGGACCGTCTGAATTCAAGGATAAGAGCAATATTTTAGCTTTGATTCTGTGTTATGTAAACAAAGACTCGAGTCTTTTCATGTAAACAAACAAACCGGTGAAACGTTAATTTTGTAATTTAAAGCATCTTCATTTGGTACAATCACAAATTTTAACTTTTAAATGACATTTTACCTAGAGTATACTTGAGATGTGATATACAATGTATATATATTATCTAATAAACTTGGCTAATATTCATTTATTTTGAAAACCCTGTAAACAATAACACACCTCAATCTTTCTTTTGAAAACAAATTATAAACTCTCTATAATGAGCTTCTGTCATGATGAATAACCTTTATTTTTTTTTTTTGTGAAACCCTCTAAACATATTAGGCTGTAGATTTTGATCATTTAATGTGAAGAACAAAATTTGGAGGAAAATCGTGAATCAGTCCCTTTAAGATATTTTTCTTTCATCAAAATAAAAACGACTTCCCTCATGCTGTTTAAGAACACATATAATTCAGTAAAACAGAAGCGTCGTATCTTAAGTTAGAACTTGCGAAATTCTTACATCCGGATTTTTTGTAAGGAAACTTGTTAGGGTAAGACGGAGAAGACACACCAGTGTAACACGCAAAACACGTGTAATTTATTTCTGTGGAACAACCGTCAGAATTTGTCAGATCTGTATTTACTAATTCACATGAACTTAGGTGATAGAATCAGGTGGGGCGGGTAAACAGGTATATAAATCTCACTTGGAAAGGTGAGTGTGTCATAAGGTAGATAAGATTGCAATATTTACTTTACTTATACGACACTGCAGTCGGCTGTTGGGTGTATCGTGATTATGTTTTGAATTTTAGTAATCAAAAGTTAAATGTAATCTAATTTTACAGATATTTTATTGTGGATAACATGATAGTCCTAGTGTCACAATCAACATGTTTAAGACTATTGAATTACTGGTTTATTGTGGTAATTCTTAAGGTAAATTACGATCTTGCTGTATTTCCTTTGTGGAACGTGTAATATTTGTGTACATTATTTACCCGTTGAGTACTGTAGTTCGTACAGGTTATGGTTCGTTCTATGTCCATTGCATTGTATATGAATTGCATTTTATGTACACCCGCCGTGTTAGTTATAAGCGACCTGTGTTCAATAAGGTCTTCCAATAACTTGGGAGAAAAACCTCGTGTGGACGCTACGCCACGAGCGATCGCTCTAAGGTTTACAGACTCTTACGTTACGTGTGTTCACGATAGGGTTTACAGGCTCTCATGTTACATGTGTTCACGCTAATGTTTACTGTCTCTCATATATCTGTGTTCATGCTAATGTTTATACAGACTCTCACGTTACATGTGTTCACCCTAATGTTTACACGCTCTCATGTTAAGTGTATTCATGCTAATTTTTACAGGCTTTCATGTTACGTGTGTTCACTTTAATGTTTTCAGACTCACGTTACGTTTGTTCACGCTAATGTATACCGACTCATGTTACATGTGTTCATGCTAGTTTTTACAGGCTTTCATCTTATGTGTGTTCATGCTAATATTTACAGATTTTCAAGTTACGTTTGTTCAACGTTAATGTTTACATGCTCTCATGTTACGTGTGTTCACACTAATGTTTACAGGCTCTCGTGGTATCTGTGTTCACGCTAATGTTTACATGTTCTCATGTTATGTGAGGTAACACTAAAGTTTACAGACTCTCATGTCACGTTACGTATGTTCACGTTAATGTTTATAGCTCAAATCAATTTACGTATGTTCACGCTAATGCCTACAGCTCAAATCACGTTACGTATGTTCATGCTAATGTTTACAGCAAATATTACGTGACGCATGTTCACGCTAATGTTTACAGCTCAGATCACGTTACGCATGTTCTCGTTAATATTTACAGCTCAAATCACGTTAGGCATGTTCATGCTAATGTTTACAGCTCAGATCACGTTACGTATGTTCACATTAATGTTTACAGCTTAAATCATATTACGTATGTTCACGCTAATGTTTACAGCTCAGATCACGTTACGTATGTTCACGCTAATGTAGGTTCTCATGTTATCCATGTTCACAATAATATAAATAGACTGTGGGAACTTTTCAACTTCTGAATAATGTTTCCAATGATACCGATTTTACTAGAGATCAAGATAAGACCGCGACTGCAAGAAAACACGGGAGAAAACACAAAACGATTTCGCAAATTGTGGAGAAAATGTAACAAACAACGATATAAAAGACTTGTTCAGGACTATTTAGTTTACCAACAGACATTCTGGACGGCTTTTTTCCCCCAGAGAAGTTCAAACTTAATTAATTTTTGGTAAACATTTCTCCTACAGGAGTGAGATGAACTTCAATATTTTGTTCAAAATTTATTCATAAGTTTGATACTGTACATTTAGATTTTGTATTAGAAGGATTTTTTCTTGTTTTTACGTAAACATGCATATAAGCTTTACAGGACGTTTCGTAGTTGACTTACTCAAGCGTACCACTATTTTGTTCTGTATATAGGTATAAAATACAGGTGTATATACGCACGATATATTGCATTTCTGCTGTGCAGTTTGCGGTGTTACTACTTTTAAAACCACATTGTTATAAATTGTGTGATATTTTTGACGTGCAGTTAGTGTACGTTTGCGTTACGTGATTTTGTGTTTTTCTATGAAGTGATCGACTTTCTATGAAGTGACAATAATCACATAATAGTCAAATTGTCTAGGTCTATTTATCTCGGATATACTTAGCATGTTTTACATGTATATTATTCAATTAATAGCCCCATGGTCATTTGCCGGTGAGTGTTAAATCATTTCCCGGTGAGTGTTGTGTCATTTCCCGGCGAGTGCTGTATCATTTCCCAGCGAGTGATAGGCTATTTCCTGACGAGATATGGGTCATTTTTATCCATGTCTTACGTCCAGATGCTTTCTAGATAAATGAATTCTGGAATCCCTCTGGAGACTCCATTAATTTCAGTTTTTTGGGTTTTTTTTTGTATTTTGATTTTAGTCTTCGAGAAATTCCGGGTTAAAATAGGTCCTCAGTACCCCCTTACTTGTCGTAAGATGCGACTAAATGGGGCGGTCCTTCGGATGAGATCGCAAGAAACCGAGGTCTCGTGTCACAGCGGGTGTGGCATGATAAAGATCCCTTCCTATTCAATGGCCATAAGCGCCGAGCATAGATTGGCCTAAATTTTGCAGCCTATCACCGGCAGTGGTGACGTCTTCATATGAGTGAAATATTCTCGAGCAGGACGTTAAACAATATTTAATCAATCGAGAAATTTCAATCCTGCAGAAATGTTACCAGCTGTAGATGAAGTGACAATTGTTTTACTTCTTTATGGAGCTCAGGGCCGTAGCAGTGAGTTTTTTTCTCTCTCTGTGCCAGCGCCTACCGCGACCTCCGTGTTTAAGGACAAACGTGTATCTGAGAGAGCAGTGGCTTTCACTTTCTTATGTCGGACGTTTGGGGGAAGGAACAGTCACTAGCTGTGTTAAATGTCTTAGATTTGAAGTGACTCCGGGGTGGAACCCGGGCCTCCCGTAAAGTTTCGGCTACATATTTTATATATGCAAATATCTATCTGTAAATATAATATTTATATGTAAATATAAATAAATATTTTTATGTAAATATTTATATGTACATATTTTGGATATTTCTATTTTGTCGGAGATTAAATCTAAAATAGAAATATAAAGTCTTGTTTTGTTCGACAGCTTCATGTGGCCTTCAACTCGACATCTAAATAAACGGTGGAAATAACGAACAGTGCTCAATCTCACAACTCCTATAAGGAATACAGAATTGGGCAAACACAGACTCCTAGGGGAAATCAGGTGTCTAGGAGGAGTACGCATCCACTGTCGACCGGTCACATCGACATTTTATCTATCGAAAATGGTCGAACTTGTTTTCAATGGAATTGTCGCCATGTGGTCACACGCTACACGATCAGTGAGAATGAGTCATTTGACGTAAATTAAAGAGGGTCATACAAGATGCACGCTGCATTTGAAATATTTTATAAAGCACATATTGCAATGAACCCTTTAAAAATGATCATAAATGCCTTAAGTGAAGAAATATTCAATATACATGTAAAGCACAGAGAAATGCGCTATATATGGAGACCTATTTTCGTCCCTACCGGATCACTATTCATTATAATCGCATTTTTATTGTATGTTGTAAGTAATTACTATTACCCATGAGTGCATTTGTAAAATTACATTTCTGTGTATTTCTGAATGTATGCTTCCAAAAGATCGTACAATGAAGCTCCTGGTCTGGTTCACATCTCGTTCTGTGTATGCATCAGAAAGCACGTATAATGAACCTTTTGGTTCACATTTGTCTCCGTGTATGCTTCAAAGAGCACGTACAAAGACGCCTCTGGTTCACATGCTTCAGAGAGCACGTACAATGAAACCCCTGGTCCCATCTACTTCTGTGTATGATCTTAAAACACGTACAATGAAACCCCTGGTTCACATCTAGCTCCGTGTAGGATCCTAAAAACACGTACAATGAAACCCCTTGTTTATCATCTAGCTTTATGTATGATCTTAAAAACACGTAAAATGAAATCCCTGGTTCACATCTAGCTCCGTGTAGGATCCTAAAACACGTACATGAAACCCCTGGTTCACATCTAGCTTTATGAATGATCTTAAAAACACGTAAAATGAAATCCCTGGTTCACATCTAGTTCCGTGTATAATCCTAGAACACATACAATGAAACCCCTGGTTCACATCTAGCTCTATGCATGATCCTAAAACACGTACAATGAAATCCCTGGTTTACATTAAGCTCCGTGTATGATCCTAAAACACGTACAATGAAACCCCTGGTTGACATCTAGCTCTGTGTGAGATTGATCACTGTTCGTTATCTTCACCTTGCATCTAGCTCCGTGTATGATCCTAAAAACACGTACAATGAAACCCCTGGTTCACATCTAGCTCCGTGTAGGATCCTAGAACACATACAATGAAACCCCTGGTTCACATCTGCCTCTGTGTATGATCCAAAAACACGTACAATGAAACCCCTGGTTGACATCTAGCTCTGTGTATGATCCTAAAACACGTACATTTAAACTCCTGGTTCTCATCAGTCTTTCTGTATGCTTCAGAAGGCGATTTATCACGTACAATGTCGTTGTACAGATCCCAGAAGACATTCTGTACAAGTGCGATATTGATGCCTGTCGATGAAATAAACCCCTTCATCACTGTAACATTACCCTGGATGTTGATTTGTGGTCTATATACAATGTATGTACGATACTTCCTACAAAATGTCTCGTGATTTATATTTAACAAGTTTCCATTCTGAATTTGATGGTAACATGATCCTAAGTTAGTTCTTAACAGGATGAGTTTCCGTTTCTCACTAAGGAAGCATATCCTTCAGTCCCATGGAATCTTTTGTAGTTACCACTGACTTCCTCACAAGATCACTTCACCATCAGAGCTTTTGTTGATTTATCAGATGATCAGATTTATATCATCTGATCCTTCAGACTTCCTGACAAGATCACTTCACCATCAGAGCTTTTGTTGATTTATATCATCTGATCCTTCAGACTTCCTGACAAGATCACTTCACCATCAGAGATTTTGTTGATTTATATCATCTGATCCTTCAGATTTACAACCTGACAAGATCACTTCACCATCAGAGAGTTTGTTGATTTATATCATCTGATCCTTCAGACTTCCTGACAACATCACTTCACCATCAGAGCTTTTGTTGATTTATATCATCTGATCCTTCAGACTTCCTCACAAGATCACACTGCACCATCAGAGCTTTTGTTGATTTATATCATCTGATCCTTCAGATTTACAACCTGACAAGATCACTTCTCCATCAGAGAGTTTGTTGATTTATATCATCTGATCCTTCAGACTTCCTGACAAGATCACTTCACCATCAGAGATTTTGTTGATTTATGTCATCTGATCCTTCAGACTTCCTGACAACATCACTTCACCATCAGAGCTTTTGTTGATTTATATCATCTGATCCTTCAGATTTACAACCTGACAACATCACTTCACCATCAGAGATTTTGTTGATTTATATCATCTGATCCTTCAGACTTCCTGACAACATCACTCCACCATCAGAGATTTTGTTGATTTATGTCATCTGATCCTTCAGACTTCCTGACAACATCACTTCACCATCAGAGATTTTGTTGATTTATATCATCTGATCCTTCAGATTTACAAGCCATTAAATAAAAGGTTGTCTTTCTGGTATGGTTTTGTTTGTGTCTGGAAAACGTCACAGTTTACGTTTTAGTCCCATGGCGATTGAGATTACGTCAGCTGTTTCACGAGAAAGCGATTGGATAACGTGACTGACCTCTGGTGGGGTCAATGGCAAACTTTTAAAATCTGTAAAAGATTGAGAATTTCAATCAAAATTTATAGTCGATATAATAGTATCAACCTACTTGATTCTACCTTTGAAAATTGCATACTGATTTGCATTACATTTTTGGGTAGATGAACTTAGTTCAGTTTCCCGAGTTATCTGGAACAGTGTGTGTGTTCTGTATTTTTATTCTTTTCTAAAGACAAATGATTTAAAAGTTTAAACTATATTTATTTCAAATAGGCAAGAACGTGATTAAATACATATCATTTGAATTGTTGAGATTGGAAAATAAGAGCATATGCATTTCTATCCATTCCCCTCTCATTATATCAGTTTGCATTATTCAAACATAGAACCAAGTAGATCTGAGAGCTTGTATATCTTATATAGTGCCAACGCCTGCCTTGTAACGGGATCTCCGGTCTTTTTTCCCCTTTCTTTTTTAGGTCATTTCTGTTCATTTCGTATGCCGGAATTTGGAGAAGTAACAGTCGTATTACATGTAAATCTGTATATGTGCATATCTCTGATGTGTCTAACGAATGCAGGGCGTTCAATTATATCATACGTTGACAGATCAAACACCATTGCGCCACAAGGTCTTGCCAAAAAATCTATACACGAATTAAGAAAGCCCTACATAGAATAGTTCCGGATATATTTAATAGGGTATGTTTTCTGAAAAGTAGGTCAAACTCAAAGTACTAAGTCACAATGTCAAAGGACATGATATGAAATGAAAGGTCTTGCAATAAGAAATTTAAATACAAGATAGAAAAGTACAACCTTAAATAGTTTAGAACATATTGTATATATCAGAATTTTAATAAAAGTAGGTCAAATTTCTAGGTCAGGTTCATAAGATCGCACACCATGGGATCACATAAAAGGTCTTTCTGTAAAAACAAAATGAGTATACAAAATGAAAGCCCCAGCTTAAACAGTTCAAAATATATACAGATAGTTTTCCTAAATATATCAGCATATGAATCTTTCATCCCCTATTATGGTCCCACCCTACCCATCCCCGTAGACCACGATTTGAACAAACTTAAATCTATTCTAAGTCGGGAATTTTTCATCTGAATTACTAATTTTGTGTCCCAGAGAGGTTCTTAAGAAGATGTCCCCTATGTATATAAATAAAACTTTGATCCCCTATTTTGGCCCCACCCAAACCCTGGGGACCATGATTTGAATAAACTTGAATCTACTCTATTTCAGGAAGCTCTCATGTACATTTCAACTTTTCTGACCCTGTGTTTCTTGAGAAGATTTTTAAACATGTTCCCTATATATTCGCATTTGAAACTTTGATCCCCTATTGTGGCTCCACCCTTCCCCCGGGGGCTGTGAATTTAACAAACTTGAATCTGCACTATGTCAGAAAGCTTTCATGTAAATTTGAACTTTTCTGACTCAGTGTTTCTTAAGAAGATTTTTCAACATTTGCCCCTGGTCCAATGTTTCTTGATAATATTTTTAAATGACCCGATTCAATTTAGCATTTTTGTGATTATATCCCCTTTGAAGGGGCCTGTCCCTTCATTTGAGCAAACTGGAAAGCCCTTTACCCAAGCATGCTTTGTGCCAAGTTTGGTTAGAATTGGACCTGCGGTTCTGGAGAGGAAGTTGCAAATGTATTTCAAATATTTTGTACTGACTGACAGACAGAGGGAGGCAAAAAGTGATCAGAAAAACTGACTTGAGCTTTCAGCTCAGGTGAGCTAAAAAGGGAGAAACCAACTAGATCTACATGGACATGCTTGCATTGGTAGCACAAATATATTTATATTCTTGATAAATCGATAAAATCATCTGCATCTAGGCTGACTGATGTGTTACTCAAATATTGAATTAGCTCGAACATTTTATCAAACCATTGTGATATATCAAAACGATCAAATCTAGACTTATTCTTGATAATGGAAAATCAGTACATGTATTTTTGTTGCATCAAAAAACGTGTCGTCACCTATTCATTTGCTTGCTAGAAATAAACAATTCCTTTTCATCTTTACGACGAATAAAATTGTTACGTAATTCATGCAGTCATCATAAAATCATCGTGTGTATGTCAACCATCTTATTAACTTGAATCTTGTGGATTTTGACAATTTATAATTGCTATGCTTAGATTTTGGAAGGAGCAGACCCTTAACATTTTCATAAATACTATCTCGGTATAACGAAGTACTAACTCGTTATAATAAGTTAAGATATTTTTACGTTTTCAAAAATGAGCCCAGCCGGCTTTTGTAGAATTTGGAAAGAACATGCCCTTAACATTTCCATATATACTAAATCGTTATAACGAGATGTTAATTCGTTATAAAGAGACAATTCATTCAATATAACAAGATAATAATTCGTTATAACGATATACTTTATAACAGATAATCTTAACTCGTTATAACAAGATATCAATTCGTTATAACGAGAAAGTTAACTCCTTATAACGAGAGAATTATCTCGTAATAACGAGATACTAAGTCGTTATGACGAGAAAGTACGGAAACGTATAACCGCCTCGTGTTGTTGTGTTATACCTCAAAATGGCAAAATAGAATTAGTGTCATCTTCCAATGAAATGTTTAGGTGGCAGGGGACAGTTTCTTTGGTTTTGAAACATGTGGATAGGGGGTATACACCAAAGTCAGATTATGACATACTAATGAAAAATCATATTTCCCTTTCATGTCAATACTTGTATTTCATATTAGTGTAGTTAATAAATTATGACCCTAAATTACATGTAATCTATAAGTACTGGTGCTGGTGCACAAAACATGCTCTGAGCAGGTTCCCCTTTTTTGCTTTGATTTTCCCTCATTTGGGCTAATCCGCACCACCCCCACACCATCACAGTACCAAACATGGGGATTTAGACACTGTTGCACAATCAAGAACCCTATCTGCCCTTCTCAAAAATCTACCTCTAATATGGGGCCATCCACCTTCCCTCACAGCTACAGACCTTTTCCTAGACCCTGCATGTTTTCACCGGAATTTCTTCAGCAACTGACCACGTGTCTTAGTTTCGTATTTGCACCCATCTATATGCTAGGAATCATGGTGACACCTACATGTTGTATATCAACATTTTTACTAAGCACTCAGCTACATTTGACATGCATCCTAAAATTATTGTATACATTTTTACACATGTAATATCACTTCAAATATGGGGTATTTCCATTTTTTGAAAAAGTTGACCCGGCCTATAGTGCGAAACTGTCCTCTGCTACCTTATAACGTCAAAATTATGTCGACTTGTACAAGGAGATCAGAAAAAATCAATATACTTTGGATGATTTTGCCGCCATCATCCAGCTTTATTGACTTTAATCATTGCATAATAACTTTTTGTGTACTATTTGCTGCAATAAAGAAAATGCGTAGAAATATTATCGCAATTTTATACAAGGAGAATTAATCAAGTCGATATGATACCGTTTTTCAGGTTTTACGTCCATATTTTGAAAACTTCTTGTCTGTTAATAAGGACTGTCAATTTGAGTTTGTCGTCCAAATTTTGAGCAACAATTTCACTGTATTTCAACTCTCACATACTAGTACAGTGTATATAATTATAGAGCTTTACAAATACTAACTACCTGCAAAGCTCCATCGTAGAAGGATGATCAAGGTGAAATGGTTCCATATATAAATCAATTTATACTCGGACTCCTTATGCGGTTCCAATTTGGCCTCAGGAAAACGTTTTGAATAAGCATCAAGTAGTTGCTGTTGTACCTTTCTTTTAAAGAATTTAAAATAGCAAAGTTTTGCTACGGGAAACACCAAATATCTCTCTGATGTACACATAAATTAAGAGGTGCAAAATGGCACTATGTAATAAAGATTCTGTGAAAATTTAAATTTATTGCCTTCAGTGGTGTAAGAGGAGTTGATGACAAGTGATGCTACCTCCGAGTGTACCAAGAAAATCCAAGTTTCGCTATTGGAATCCCCAAATAACTGTCCCATCGAAAGTTTTTTTCTAGCCTGCTAGCTCTTGTTGAGGTTCTAATTTTTTCAACGGTTTTTTCTATTAGACTTTGAACCCCGTTGGCGGTCCCTGGCCTAGGGATCTTGACTTAGGTAAATTTGATTATTTCCTTAATATTTCAATGTTAAATCTTTCAACCCCTTTTATTGCCCCACCCTAGCCCTTGTGCTATGATTTGTACAAAAGTGAATATACACTACATGCCGATGCTTGCATGTAAATTTGGGAATTTGTAGTCTTTTTCTTCTTCTTCTTCTTCAGAAGATGATTATCTAAAAGTTATTTTCCTGTATTTTTCTATATGTTAAACTTTGTACCCCCATTGTGAATCCAGCCTAGCCTCGTGCGATTTGATTCGAATTTATACATTTAGATTTTATTTGAGGATGTTAATGTGGCATGTTGTAACATTGTAGGTGAGAGAAAGATTTAAAAATATGTTTCCCGACCCATGTAAAACATTTGAACTCCTGTCTGGGCCCATAGTAAAAGTGCGACTTTCGAATTGAACCACCTTGAATCTTCACTACATAAGAGAGCTCTGAAATGGTGTTCGAGTTTTCTGTCCCACTGCTTCTAGTAAAGACAATTGTTAAAATGATTTCACCATATTATTGGTATTTCTTAATAAACTTCCTTAATAGGGGGGGGGGGGGCTTCACTCCAATAAACTTCAGATGTTTTGTGGCGAGTTTAGTTAATAGTGACCAAGTTGTACTGTAGAAGAACTCGAAAATACAAGAAGCTATCATAGAGAGACAGAACGATTGACAAAATTTGATCAGAAGAACTTGCTTGAGCCACCCGCTTTTGTCTTTTCGATAGAAATTAAATATTTAAGTACACGGAACAATTTTTATTGCTACTCAGCATAGAATAATTATGATTTTTTCACATATATACCTTTGGTTCACAGCAATAACCATTAACTCAGCTGTAATGTGTAATCATAGTATCACTATCATAAACAGTAATGATCGACATCCATGGCACAAATGAGAAGTCCGATAAAACTTGAAGACTCAGAAATGTATTTATTTACAGCATTATTGACCCTCGAATAATTACCATAGTGATAATAATAACTTAGTTTAGAGCAATACATCAAGGAGGGTGGGTATGGGTTGGACCCTCCCCTTTTATGCAGAGAGAGAGAGAGAGAGAGAGAGAGAGAGAGAGAGAGCGGCTACTGCAATTTACGAAATAAATGTTTAATGCGTTTGAATAATAAAGTAGTTTAAAATTACTCGGCAATCTCTGCACTAATTCTACTCACTAGATAGAGTATCGCTCATTTGCTTTCATCTGTTTGTCTTCACTACTTACCCACCCACACAAGAATGCTTACAAATTTACAAACAAAATGTCTATCACAAAGCATGTTCATTTATGAGTGAATGAAAGTATATTCTACTTCAATTTATACGATAAGTCACATGTGAAGTTTCAATTTGATATTATCGGAAGATTCCAGCGAACTTTCGTTTGCCATTTTCGGACCATTTTCTGAAGGAACTATGTTAAATAAATCATCAAAAGGAGTATTTTTCTCTCCCTGTGTGTATGATTCTATGCATGAGTGTGGGGGCCCCTTTAAAAATTGTTGCATCCTCCCCTGGACCTAGAAACATTGAAATAACATTGAAAATGTTCTAAATTGATCTCCTTAATTTTCTTGCTATTGGTTGAATGTCAAAGGTGGATCCAGACTTTTTTTATTTGAGTGAAGGGGAAGACATTCATATACCACTCACTTTTAATACTCTCCCCCCCATAATAAATTATCCGTAAGGCCATTTTAAAAAAAAAGGGTTTATTTGCCCTGCAATTACACGTACTTATTTCTATTCATTCCGAAATTTTCTTGACTAATTTATAACTATTTCAACTTCACATGAAAAAAAAAATTCCCCTACAATCGAGTTTTGCAGGTAGTTATAGTATTATTATATACACTGTACTAGTATGTGAGAGTTGAAATACAGTGAAATTGTTGCTCAAAATTTGGACGAAGAACTCAAATTGACATTCCTTATTAACAGACAAGAAGTTATCAAAATATGAAAGTAAAACCTGAAAAACGGTATCATATCGACATGATTAATTCTCCTTGTATAGGATTGCAAGAATATTTCTACGCATTTTTTTATTGCAGCAAATATTATTACGCAAAAAGTTATCATGACATGATTAAAGTTAATAAAGTTGGAAGAGGACGGTAAAATCATCCAAAGTATATCGATTTTTTTCTGATCTCCTTGCACAAGTCGACATAATGTTGACGTTGTAAGCATTTCATTGGAAGATGACACTAATTCTATTTTTCCATTTTGAGGTATAACACAACAACACGAGGCGGTTATACGTTTCCGTAAATAAGTCGTTATAACGAGATAATTAACTTGTTACAACGAGATATTGTTTCACCGGCAGTGGTGACGTCTCCATATGAGTGAAATATTCTCGAGGGGGACGTTAAACAACATTCAATCAATCTAACTCATTAAAACGAGATACTAACTCGTTAAAACGAGATAATGAACTAGTTATGTCGAGTTGAGTACATGTAGATTTTTTTCACTCTTTCAAAAATAAGCCTAGCCGGCTTTCGTACTACCATGAACGAAATTATTCTAACATGAAAATATTTGAAATCTCCACTCGGGAAGTCTTACCTTTTATCTTCTGACGACATGTAAATTCTCGAAATGTACGTATAGCTTTGTGTAACCAGATGACAATGTACAGGGATGTTTGTTTTGTTTTTCTCAATTATCGGTCATTATACTGTACCACTGCTTGGTTTATTGTTGTTTTGACAACTCTATCTATATGTGAGGAGATGCAGAAAATTGAAATTCTTACTTTGTAATTGCTCTGTAAGCAACTGTAATTATAACCTCACGTGCAGTGATACCGTAGATTGAAATTACTACTTCATTAACAAATTGTCAGCAAAGTTCCTATTTTACAACCTCTGTACCTGTATTTTTAGCACCAGGATGGACAGTTCTATTGCTCTGGCACCGTAAATGTCTGTTAAGCAAGAACATTGGAATTTGTTTACTTCTAAGTGTCATATGTGGACAGAGTCCTTGGAAAATAATATAAATACTCATGTATTTTGTACTGAGAGAGGGAAGGAGAGAAGAAAAAGAGAAGTATAAAAAGTTGGAGAGTTGTTGGTAAACTCTATACTTGTAATAAAAGTTGGAAAATTAACTTGGATTTGATTTCTAAAGACAAAAGGGGTTACATTTGGTCTTTTTCAGTAATTAAAAATAGCGTAAAGACTCTTGAATTCAATTTTTTTTTTGTCAAGGAATTCCCACCTTCCTATAATGCCATAAGATTTTTCAAAGTCAACCATTTTAATTTATCCATGATAGGAACATAAATTTTGTTGGAGTCTTTTTCAATAGTTATTGTAAAAAAAAATCTTGTTAACCATGAAATATTTCGAAAGTCTAAGTAATATATGAATAATAAATTATATGATTCGAAATATCGAATCCAAGGGCAATAACTCTGTTTTCATATTAAAGTATTTACCAAGTCCATTATGCGATAGATTTCCTTTACTTTTCACAAATATTTTGTATATTTTTTAAAGAAACAGTTTCATGAAATTGTTATGAATATTATTATATTGTTAGGCCTATAACCAGTTTTTGTGAAATTATGATAATGCTGTTTGTATAAGGAAAACTGCAATTTTCTGACGTTGATAACAGGTCTATTATGCTAATACGGAACTTTCGGGATGTGCCGGAACGACCGATTAGACTTGACGTTTATACACGGTGGTCACGTGATAGTAAGCAAAGTAGGGCAAAGTTGAAATCGATACATCTGGGGTTTCATTAGAAGACGGTCCGTAAAGAGCTATGCACAGTCCCACGGTGACGATCCAAGTCACTATTGGTGCTTAGTACCTGAGTATAAATTAGATGGAAGGAAAAAGGCACATTTAGATGCGTATCCTTTAAAGGAAGGCCTGAAGTTTTATGGATATCCTCAAGATTATTCCCTAGATTTGTTTTCCTCACATAATTTAATCAAATGCATTATCCTATAGGCCTAAATAGTTGTAGTGATTTCTTTCTTTGAAAAATAGCATTTTAGTACGGTAATTTGCTATCAATTAAAGAACTCCATGCTTGTTTACTTAGTTGTTATTGAAATGACATGCCCCTACGAACGTTGAACGCGCGATAAAAGTCAAAGTGGATCCGTATCTCGAAAGTCCCGTATTGGTGAAAAATTTATTGATACCGCAACATACTTTTAAATTTATCATTTTTATTTGTTACGAAGATAAATTATTTGAAGAATCAACAATCAAATATAAGATTCAACCTACAATTCTAGAGGAGTGGAATTACCTTACCAAAGCAATAATTTCAAGATTTTTCTGTAATAAATATTGTATCAATTTATTGTGATAATAAAACAATGATACTTTATTTTTCAACACAACGGATATAAATTTTCATTCTGCGCGGTGTCAGTACAAAGCTCTTCGTGTTATAAAACAAATAATCGACCTGTAGACCCATGTTTTGTTGCAATTTGCGGAGATAATCGGTAATATTTACATTAACTGAATTTTTGCTCTTATTTTCTTTTGAAATTGACATGTTGCTTTCATCACAGACAATGAATGCAAACTAGTTCGATCCGGATTTTAGTACCACCTGTCTATGTAATCATTTCTATCAACACACCTTATTATCTTATTTCGAACAGGTTTATATATATTCTAATAACCCTGTTTCCACAGATATAAAGAATATTTACCAAATGAAAATATATTTAGTATTAGCGGAGATAATACGATTTTATATACGACACTACCTACATTCCGACAAGATTTTCCCGGAAAAATTGGCCCATATTTTTTCATTCCGACAGGATTTTCAACCATAGTATTATAAGAAAACGTCTTATCAAACTATATATATTCTGATAGCTGTAGTATCACAGATAAATGGAAACTTTCCCAAATGAAAGAATATCTTAATATGAGTGAGTTATTATAGTTTACAAGAGGACTGCTCAGATTCCTTGCTGAGATTTGCATACCTTTCTTCATTCCGACAGGATTTTCTTATATTTTCCTACAATGCAAGGTGAAGATAACGAACAGTGATCAATCTCATAACTCCTACAAGCAATACAAAATAGATAGTTGGGCAAACACGGACCCCTGGACACACCAGAGGTGGAATCAGGTGCCTAGGAGGAGTAAGCGGTCACACCCGCCGTGAGCCCCATATCCCGATCAGGTAAACGGAGTTATCCGCAGTCAAAATCAGTGTGCCAAGAACGGCTTAACAATCGGTATGAAACACCATAATATAATATAATCCCAGAATATATCCCCAAAAGTTTTATATTTTCTAAACGATGTGATCTGTAGATGGGTGGAAACTTTAAAGTAGATAATGTAACCCAAGTAGTGTGCTTTTACAATATTTCGTCATTTTCCTAAGAAATCAACTTATGATAATACAGTCTTTAATCGTCTTGATGATGAAATGATATTGTCGCTTCTCTTCGATAAATTACATATTAATTATGGCTACTTTAAATTACACTTCCTATGCATTAGTAGCCTACACTGCATCAATTGAATTATGAAAATATTCATTTAATTCAATAACGAATATGCTTCAACAACAAGTTTAAAAAGAAACACACTATTTATAGTGTACATGTATATCAAAGTGGGTTGAAATATTGCAAAAGAGTGCGTGTACTACACATTTATAATTACAAATGATATGTAGGGTGACACAATAAAATGCGCATATAAATGCACCATATATGCAAGTGCGATTTATTTAAGTTACATTAGATATTTAGAACTCAGTCTGATTCAATATTGTCTATGTTTAATGCTAAAACGCGGACTTACAGTAGATCGGTAGATCGCATGATCAGCGACCGTATTCAGGTTTCGGCATTTATAAAACATACTAGATTTACCGCTTTTTGGTAGATGAAAACTCTGGTTCAGTACTTTCTTTATGGAATTCCCAGAAAAAAGATATAAGATTCTTGTTTAATAGGTCACAAACAGTTATCACAATAAGTTTGATGTCATTCTATCTACCATTAAGAGAAAAATCATGCAAAAATCGTTATTCGGGACTTTCGGCTTTCGACCGTACTACATTTACTGTTTGCCGCCCACAGGTCCAGAAACGTTCGCAACTTGAGGACTAGGCTATTGCACATGCGCTACATATTGACAACAAATATCTAGCTCGAATTTGTTCAGTTTTTGTAAACAAAAGACCAATCGACGTGTCTCACAGCATCAGTACGTATTACAAACACACCAACTCTAATGATAAGCACATAATTTCTTGATGTATTACGAACACACAATGCACATAATGTTTATATATGGATTAAACCATTAAAAATGCTAGTGAAAATATTTCACAATATTTGCATAGGTTTTAAAACAATGATGATGTTTCTCAGAACATATAGGGAAACTCGGTGCAGTGCCAATGGGACATTTACCCCCCCCCCCCTTTCAGTTAATATGTGGTACCCGTATCTCAATACTACATGAGCCCACATGGTTAGCTATACAGAGAAAAGTGCATCACAATGACACACTACTGGTACATACACAATTCTTTTTAGAGATCTCAACAGCCTGTACTATTTACCTATAGTTTTATACTCATCTGTTCAACAATGACTTTATACTGCTCAGTAAAATAACAATGACACAGAATAAAATGTGTTATTGAACTACATATGTACATCTTGCAAATTCTGCCTCAGTATTCTATGGATTTAAAACGAACCTTCTACGTAAACATTATTTTAATGTCACATCATTCTAGGGATAGTACATGAATCTAGGATATACTCTGTATTTCTTTTATAGCAAGAAAACATGTGTCTAGAGGAATGGAAGAAATTCACACAATGATTTCAATACATAATTATGCCAAAAATTAGTCTAAAACTTATGTCTTTTACTATCATAAGTTATATAATGCCATAGAATAAAATTATTTCTAATTCAGACCCCCAACAAAGCATAAGATCTTACACACATAAGGGAACAAGCCACCCATGGGCCACATCACTCACCTGAGTCACCTTGGCCCATATCTGAAGAATCTCCATATACATGTATATTTGCATGTAAAACCTTAGTCCCTATTGTGGCCTCAACCTACCCCTGGATGTCATGCTTTTCACAAAGTTGAATCTGCACTATGTCAGAAAGCTTGAAATCATGTAAATGTCAACTTCTTTGGCCCAATTGTTCTTGAGAAGATTTTTAAAGATTTTCCCTACATATAATTCTATGTAAAACTTTGATCCCTTATTGTGGCCCCATCCCATCCCTGGGGGCCATGATTTGAACAAACTTGAATCTGCATTGTGTCAGTAAGCTTTCATGTAAATTTCAGCTTTTCTGGCCCAGTGGTTCTTGAGAAGAAGGTTTTTAAATTACTTCACCCTATTTTAGCATTTTTATGATTATCTCTCCTTTGAAAGGCACATGGCCCTTCATTTGAAGAAATTCAAAAGCCCCTCACTCAAGGATGCTTTTGGCTAAGTTTGGTTGAAATTAGCCCAGTGGTTCTGAAGAAGTCGAAAAAGTAAAAAGATGGACAACAGGCGATCAGGAAAGCTCACACGAGCTTTCAGCTCAGGTGAGCTAAAAAAAAAAAAAAAAAAAAAAAAAAAACGAAGACAGAGTTAACATGAATTAAAACAGGACAAAGGTACATGTAGCAGGGGACAATTTCGCACTTTAGGCTGAATCAACTTTTTCAAAAAATGGAAATACCCCATATTTGAAGTGATATTACATGTGTAAAAATGTATACAATAATTTTAAGATGCATGTCAAATGTAGTTGAGTGCTTACTAAAAATGTTGATATACAACATGTAGGTGTCACCATGATTCCTAGCATATAGATGGGTGCAAATACGAAACTAAGATACGTGGTCAGTTGCTGAAGAAATTCTGGTGAAAACATGCAGGGTCTAGCAAAAGGTCTGTAGCTGTGAGGGAAGGTGGATGGCCCCATATTAGAGGTAGATTTTTGAGAAGGGGTTCTTGATTGTGCACAGTGTCTAAATCTCCATGTTTGGTACTGTGATGATGTGGGGGTGGTGCGGATTAGCCCAAATGAGGAAAAACCAAATCAAAAAAGGGGAACCTGCTCAAAGCAGGTTTTGTGCACCAGCACCAGTATTTATAGATTACATGTAATTTAGGGCCATAATTTATTAACTACACTAATATGAAATACAAGTATTGACATAAAAGGGAAATGGGATTTTTCATTAGTCTGTCATAATCTGACTTTGGTGTATACCCCCTATCCACATGTTTCAAAACCAAAGAAACTGTCCCATGCCACCTTTAAGAGAATGGCATTTTTTGAAACCCATGGAATTCAGTCAATTTCATTAATATTATCAAGATAAATGTATTAGATATGTAACACAACCCTTTATTTCAATAGATGTATCACATTAGTATCACAATGGTAGACAACAGAGTCAAGGGAGGTAAGCTATGCTTTAGTACTATGGAAAACCAGAATCTGGTCAAGTATCATAGTGACATGTAAGTGCATGTAAATCAGCTTAGTGGTTAAGATAATGTTATTTGGAGTACTTTATATACCGTGTGTTCTTTTTATACGCCCGTCTTATGGTATGGTATGGTATGGTATGGAGTTCATGTCCGTCCGTCTGTCAGTCTGTCCGTCCGTCCGTCTGTTAGCTTTTTCGTGTCCGACCCGTAAATTAAATACTACAAGGCCTAGAATCATCAAACATTGTCTGTAGATACATCTTGGGTAGAAGGTGTGTCGCACATTAAAACCAGGTCACTTTGACTTTTCAATAAGAAGATATCCGTCTGTCCGTCCGTCTGTTAGCTTCTTCGTGTCCGACCCGTAACTTAAATACTACAAGGCCTAGAATCATCAAACTTTGTCTGTAGATACATCTTGGGTAGAAGGTGTGTCGCACATTAAAACCAGGTCACTGTGACTTTTCATTAAGAAGATATCCGTCTGTCCGTCCGTCTGTTAATTTTTTCGTGTCCGACCCGTAATTTAAATACTACAAGGCCTAGAATCATCAAACTTTGTCTGTAGATACATATTGGGTAGAAGGTGTGTCGCACATTAAAACCAGGTCACTTTGACTTTTCATTAAGAAGATATCCGTCTGTCCGTCCGTCTGTTAATTTTTTCGTGTCCGACCCGTAACTTAAATACTACAAGGCCTAGAATCATCAAACTTTGTCTGTAGATACATCTTGGGTAGAAGGTGTGTCGCACATTAAAACCAGGTCACTGTGACTTCATTAAGAAGATATGGCCATATATGGCAAAAACTTGTCCGGCTCATAACTTGAAAACTATTAGACCTAGAATCACCAAAATTGGTCAACTAATGCATCTTAGGTAGAAGGTGTGTCGCATCCTACTTTAAGGTCACTGTGACATTCAATTAAGGTGATATAAAAATGTTTTAATGGGTACAATCTATACTGTTAACAATATGTGAAGGGCGTATCATGTGCCGTGGCGGTGCTCTTTATCACATAGATTACATGTAGTTTTACTTGTTCTACATGTAATTAACAAATTGTACTGATTCACAGGTCTCAAGTACAGTAGATCACATTTCTTCTCAGCACCATGATGTATATTTATGAAAAAATACTTGTAAATAGAGAAATAAGTCATTTTAGAGACATTTTGTACACAAAAACACAGTTAACACCATTTTCTCATTTATGGGTGGTACTTGTAAACAAGCCACCTCCCCTTTGACATTTGGCTGAATTACGTGAATCTTTAGTTTCCACTATTAGTGCTGGCATAGGATAGAATGTAAGAAGAGAACAGGTATTCAAAATCTTGTTGGGGAGTTGTTTACCTAATTAGAGCATATTTCAGGTCTATACATATTCAGTATGTAAAGAAGTAGACAGTGAAGTGGGACATTTTCTTGATTTTAAGAGCAGTTAGGTCCCTTTATATCTCTCTAATCCATTATTTTCTACACAGGTTCTCATGATTACATGTTCAGCATGTAGCACCACATATACTGTCATTTTTACCATAGATACAATATACTTGCGATATTATTTGTTAGGAACAGGGATCTTACTCGAACACTCTCATCACTCTTAAATGACAACATCATACACAGAAATGTAGGGTTTTTAAATAATTTTATTGCGTACACATTTAGGGCAGTCGACATGATGTATTGGTGTAGTTTCACTCAGAATAAGTCAGATTTGTCAAAAATGGGAGTTGACGTCAATGACATCAGATGTCAGAATTCTTAAAGGTAGCAGGGGACAGTTTCGCACTACAAGCCGGGTCAACTTTTTCAAAAAATGAAAATACCCCATATTTGAAGTGATATTACATGTGTAAAAATGTATACAATAATTTTAGGATACATGTCAAATGTAGTTGAGTGCTTACTAAAAATGTTGATATACAACATGTAGGTGTCACCATGATTCCTAGCATATAGATGGGTGCAAATACGAAACTAAGACACGTGGTCAGTTGCTGAAGAAATTCTGGTGAAAACATGCAAGATCTAGCAAAAGGTCTGTAGCTGTGAGGGAAGGTGGATGGCCCCATATTAGAGGTAGATTTTTGAGAAGGGCAGATAGGGTTCTTGATTGTGCACAGTGTCTAAATCTCCATGTTTGGTACTGTGATGATGTGGGGGTGGTGCGGATTAGCCCAAATGAGGGAAAACCAAATCAAAAAGGGGAACCTGCTCAAAGCAGGTTTTGTGCACCAGCACCAGTATTTATAGATTACATGTAATTTAGGGTCATAATTTATTAACTACACTAATATGAAATACAAGTATTGACATAAAAGGGAAATGGGATTTTTCATTAGTCTGTCATAATCTGTCTTTGGTGTATACCCCCTATCCACATGTTTCAAAACCAAAGAAACTGTCCCCTGTCACCAAAACTACATTGGACAAGAAGGAAGGAGTCACTACACTTCATATGCTTATACATGTAGTTCAAGTAAACAATTCACAGCTATAGTAGATGACTCATTATAATCATGAAAACAGTTTGCCACCTTGCTCTCTAGAACTAAATAAGTTTTTTCAAAGATATAACGTATTTTCAATATATGACCAATTTAGCTCCTGGGGTCCTAAACCTAGGGTTTATAAATTTCACAATTTTCGTAGAGGGCTCATTTCTTATCATAATCATGCCCCCGGGGAGTCAGGGTCAATGAAATTCCCAATTTTTGTTCACCTTTACTCATGGATACTTTACAACAAAATTGGTTAGCTGTTCATGGTACAGGGGTTTCAACAGTCTTGATTGATGTCAGCATTTCTCAGATTCTATGGTCGTTATAACGATCTAGTTCGTCAATACAGCCTTGCATTCGGTTAAATGCTGTCTGACGTGTTTCATACCGATTGTTAAGCCGTTCTTGACACACCGAATTTGACTGCGGATAACTCCGTTTACCTGATCAGGATATAGGGTCCCGGCGGGTGTGAGCGGTCAACAGGAGATGCTTACTCCTCCTAGGCACCTGATCCCACCTCTGGTGTGTCCAGGGATCCGTGTTTGCCCAACTATCTATTTTGTATTGCTTATGGGAGTTATGAGATTGATCACTGTTCGTTATCTTCACTTTGCATAAATAAAAATTGTGCTATGTGAATAAAAAAAAATGATTTAAAAAGTTAAAGAAATCATGATTTGTTGACTTGATTACAGGGTGTACCAAGGGACAGTGCCTGTTAACAGTCTAGTTATAAATTATTATACCAGACTATTGGTCCTGTACTCCCAGTAACCAAGACAGCTTACAAGTGTAATACTCATGTACATGCAGGATCCAGTTGTTTTGAATGTTTTAGATGATATTATTAAAAAAAGAAATTTCTGCCAAATGTATTCTCCTTGATGTACTTTTCACTGAACATGTGCATCCTTTACCTCTGTCCATGCTGACTGGTATGCAATAGTAACAACTGTTTACTACATCTGTATAATGAATACATGTGTTAAGTCTTCTCAAAACATCCATTAATCTTGAGAAAATATTACGCCTTTATTTCACAAAACCCAACAAATTTCCTTGCAGGAATTGATTCATCAATTTGGTACATTTATCGTCTTTACAGGAACTTTATCTCTGTAAAGGAAATTTGGTCTTGTTAATTTTGTGTACAATTTTCATTTTAACAATTTATAGTAAATTATATTAAACAATAAAACTACTTCTGCAAATATTGCAAAATCCATGTGGTAAGGTAGAGATGATATTTATGAGAACTTAATTGGCAATAATCAAGTTCATTACATTTTAATAAGGTGTTTTAAATAAATTTCCCTTTAAAGTGATTTAAATAGCTAATATTGATCTACAGAATTGACCAACTCTGTAATGTATATAAGTTATGTGATGCATAGAAATCTTGTGGTTTTCTACAGCCTATCATAATTGAAAAGTGGGTCTGTATGAAAATCACAAGGTTATACAGCCCTACCAAGTTTCGTGGTAAATGGATCTGATGACTATGTATCTAAGTTTGTCTCCCTGGGCCTCATCAGTCAGAGAAGAGATCAAACTGAGACACCAAATTTGTCATGGACAATCTCTGATACCTTCCTGGTTTCCAATATACATTTGAAATACATGTATGTTATTACAAGTTTTATTTTCACATATTCTCAAAATTCACATGTTTAAATATTATAACATTATTCAAGAAACCAGGAAAGTTTCGGCCCATTTTGAACTGAAATTCTGCAGCAATGAAACAAATCATATTAAAATGAATATATTCTCTAATAAATCTGTTAGTTTAAGTTAGTATTATGGGCCTATTCAAAAGTTATTTATAAAAATGTAAGCAAAAAAGAGACCCAAGGGCCACATCGATCACTTGAGTCACTTGGCTCATATTTAAAGATTTTCTCTATATATTGTATGCAAAACTTTGATACCCCCAACCCTTCTGACCCCATTCTACCCTGGGGGCCATGATTTTAACAAACTGAAATCTGAAATATGTCAGAAAGCTTTCATGTAAATACATGTATCAGCTTTTCTGGCTCAGTGGTTTTTGAGAAAAAGTTTAAAGATTTTCCTTATACATCTATATTTGTATGTAAAACTTTGATCTCCTATTGTGGCCCCATCATACCCCCAGGGGCAATAATTTGAACAAACTTGAATCTGCATTATGTCAGGAAGCTTTCATGTAAATCTCAGCTTTTCTGGCTCTTTGGTTTTTGAGAAAAAGATTTTTAAAAATTTTTCCGATGTATTTGTATGTAAAACTTTGATCCCCTGTTGTGACCCCCATCGTACCCCCAGGGGCCTTGATTTGAACAAACCTGAATCTGCATTATGTCAGGAAGCTTTCATGTAAATCTCAGCTGTTCTGGCTCAGTGGTTCTGCAGAAGAAACTTTTTCATATATATTTGTATATGAAACTTTGATCCCCTATTGTGGCCCCATCATACCTACAAGGGCTTTGATTGGAACAAGCTTGAATCTGAATTATGTCAGGAAGCTTTCATGTAAATCTCAGCTTTTCTGGTTCAGTGGTTCTTGAGAATTTTTTTTAAAAAAACATTTCCCTATATATTTGTATGTAAAACTTTGATCCTCCTGCTGTGGGCCCATCATACCCCCAGGGGTCTTGATTTGAACAAACTGGAATCTGCATTACATTAATTTCAGAACGATCTCATGTAAATTTCAGCTTTACTGGTTCAGTGGTTCTGGAGAAGAAAATTTTTCATATGTATTTGTACATAAAACTTTGACCCCCTATTGTGGCCCCATCATACCCCCAGGAGCCTTGATTTGAACAAACTTGAATCTGCATTATGTCAGGAAGCTTTCATGTAAATCTCAGCTTTTCTGTTTCAGTGGTTCTGGAGAAGAAATTTTTTCTATATATTTGTATGTAACACTTTGATCCCTTGTTGTGGCCCCATCATACCCCCAGGGACCATGATGTGAACAAACGTGAATCTGCATTATGTCAGGAAACGTTCATGTAAATTTCAGCTTTTCTGTTTCAGTGGTTGTTGAGAAAAAGATTTTTAAAGATTTTCCCTATATAATTGTATGTAAAACTTTGATCCCCTATTGTGGGCCACATCATGCCCCCAGCTGCCATGATTTGAACAAAGTTGAATCTGCATTATGTCGAGAAGCTTTCATGTAAATCTCAGCTTTTCTGGTTCAGTTGTTCTGAAGAAAAAGATTTTTCCTATATATTTTTATGTAAACCTTTGATCCCATGTCGTGGCCCCATCATACCCCCAGTGGCCATGATTTGAACAAACTTGAATCTGCATTTTGTCAGGAAGCTTTCATGTAGATATCAGCTTTTCTGGCTCTTTGATTCTTGAGAAAAATATTTTTAAAAATTTTCCATATATACTTGTATGTAAAACTTTGATCCCCTATTGTAGCCATATCATACCCCCAGAGGCCATGATTTGAACAAACTTGAATCTGCATTATGTCAGGAATCTCTCATGTACATCTCAGCTTTTCTGTCAGGAAGCTTTCATGTAAATTTCAGCTTTTCTGTTTCAGTGGTTCTGGAGAAGAATTTTTTTTCTATATATTTGTGTATAACACTTTGATCCACTGTTGTGGCCCCATCATACCCCCCAGGAACCATGATGTGAACAAACTTGAATCTGCATTATGTCAGGAAGCTTTCATGTAAATTTCAGCTTTTCTGGTTCAGTGGTTCTTGAGAAAAAGATTTTTAAAGATTTTCCCTATATAATTGTATGTAAAACTTTGATCCCCTATTGTGGGCCACATGATGCCCCCAGCTGCCATGATTTGAACAAAGTTGAATCTGCATTATGTCGAGAAGCTTTCATGTAAATCTCAGCTTTTCTGGTTCAGTTGTTCTGAAGAAAAAGATTTTTCCTATATATTTTTATGTAAACCTTTGATCCCATGTCGTGGCCCCATCATACCCCCAGTGGCCATGATTTGAACAAACTTGAATCTGCATTTTGTCAGGAAGCTTTCATGTAGATATCAGCTTTTCTGGCTCTTTGATTCTTGAGAAAAATATTTTTAAAGATTTTCCATATATACTTGTATGTAAAACTTTGATCCCCTATTATAGCCCTATCATACCCCCAGAGGCCATGATTTGAAGAAACTTGAATCTGCATTATGTCAGGAATCTCTCATGTACATCTCAGCTTTTCTGTTTCAGTGGTTCTGGAGAAGAATTTTTTTTCTATATATTTGTATATAACACTTTGATCCACTGTTGTGGCCCCATCATACCCCCCAGGAACCATGATGTGAACAAACTTGAATCTGCATTATGTCAGGAAGCTTTCATGTAAATTTCAGCTTTTCTGGTTCAGTGGTTCTTGAGAATTTTTTTAAAAGATTGTCCCTATATATTTGTATGTAAAACTTTGATCCCCTGTTGTGGGTCCATCATACCCCCAGGTGTCATGATTTGAACAAACGTGAATCTGAATTATGTCAGAACGCTCTCATGTAAATTTCAGCTTTTCTGGTTCCTCGGATCTGGAGAAGATTTTTATGTATTTGTAAGTAAAACTTTGATCCCCTATTGTGGCCCCATCATACCCCTAGGGGTTTTGATGTGAACAAAGTTGAATCTGCATTATCTCAGGAAGCTTTCATGTAAATTTCAGCTTTTCTGTTTCAGTGGTTCTGGAGAAGAATTTTTTTTCTATATATTTGTATGTAAAACTTTGATCCCATGTCGTGGCCCCATCATACCCCCAGTGGCCATGATTTGAACAAACTTGAATCTGTATTATGTCAGGAAGCTCCCATGTAAATCTCAGTTTTTCTGGTTCAGTTGTTCTGAAGAAAAAGATTTTTCCTATATATTTGTATGTAAAACTTTGATCCCATGTCGTGGCCCCATCATACCCCCAGTGGCCATAATTTGAACAAACTTGAATCTGAATTATGTCAGGAAGCTCCCATGTAAATATCAGCTTTTCTGGTTCAGTTGTTCTGGAGAAGAAGATTTTTCCTATATATTTGTATGTAAAACTTTGATCCACTGTTGTGGCCCCATCATACCCCCAGGGGCCATGATTTGAACAAACGTAAATCTGCATTTTGTCAGGAAGCTTTCATGTAAATCTCAGCTTTTCTGGCTCAGTGATTCTTAAGAAAAAGATGTTTAAAGATGTTCCCTATATATTTGTATGTAAAACTTTGATCCCCTATTGTAGCCCCATCATACCCCCATGGGCCATGATTTGATCAAACTTGAATTTGCATTATGTCATGAAGCTTTCATGTAAAGCTCAGCTTTTCTGTCTCTGTGGTTCTGGAGAAGAAGATTTTTCCCATGTATTTGTACGTAAAACTTTGATCCCCTATTGTGGACCACTCATACCCCCAGGGACATTCATTTGAATAAACTTGAATCTGAATTATATCACGAAGCTTTCATGTAAATCTCAGCTTTTCTGCCTCAGTGGTTGTTGATAAAAATATTTTTAAAGATTCCCCCTATATATTTGTATGTAAATCTTTGAACCCCTATTGTGGCCCCATCATACCCCAAGGGTCCATGATTTCAACAAACTTGAATCTGCATTATGTCAGGGAGCTTTCATGTAAATCTCAGCTTTTCTAGCTCAGTGGTTCTGGAGAACAACATTTTTCCTATATATTTGAATGTAAACCCTTGATCCCCTATTTTGGCCCCATGGAACCCCCAGGGGCTTTCATTTGAACAAATTTGAATCTGCATTATGTCAGGAAGCTTTCATGTAAATCTCAGCTTCTCTGGCTCAGTGGTTCTGGAGAAAAACATTTTTAAAGATTTTCCCTATATATATCTATGTAAGAATTTGATCCCCTGCTGTGGCCCCATCATACTCCCAGGGACCATGATTTGAACAAACTTGAATGTGCATTATGCCAGAAAGCTTTCATGTAAATTTCAGCTTTTCTGGCTCAGTGGTTCTGGAGAAAGAGATTTTTAAAAATTTTCAGTTTATATATTTGTATGTAAAATTTTGATTCCTTATTGCAGCGCCATCATACCCGCAAGGATCTTGATTTGAACAAACTTAAATCTGTATTATGTCAGGAAGCTTTCATGTAAATCTCAGCTTTTCTGCCTCAGTGGTTCTGGAGAAAGAGATTTTTAAAGATTTTCAGTTTATATATTTGTATGTAAAATTTTGATCCCCTATTGCAGCGCCATCATACCCGCAAGGATCTTGATTTGAACAAACTTGAATCTGTATTATGTCAGGAAGCTTTCATGTAAATCTCAGCTTTTCTGCCTCAGTGGTTCTTGAGAAAGAGATTTTTAAAGATTTTCAGTCTATATATTTGTATGTAAAATTTTTATCCCCTATTATGGCCCCATCATACCCCCAGGGGCCATGATTTGAACAAACTTGAATCTGCATTATGTCAGAAACTTTCATGTAAATCTCAGCTTTTTCGGCTCAGTGGTTCTTGAGTAAAGTATTTTTAAAGATTTTTCCTAAGTAATGGTATGTAAAACTTTGATCCCCTATTGCGGCCCCGTGGAACCCCCAGGGGCTTTGATTTGAACAAACTTGAATCTGCATTATGTCAGGAAGCTTTCATGTAAATCTCAGCTTTTCTGGCTCAGTGGTTCTTGAGAAGAATATTTTTTAATGACTCTACTCTATTTTTACCTTTTCTTGATTATCTCTCCTTGGAAGGTGGCCTGGCCCTTTATTTTAACAATTTAGAATTTCTTTTCCTAAGGATGCTTTGCACCAACTTTGGTTGAAATTGGTCCAGTGGTTTTTGAGAAGAAGTCAAAAATGTTAAAAGTTGACAGACGGACAGACAGACAGACGGATGCCGACTACGGGTGATCAGAAAAGCTCACTTGAGCTTTCAGCTCAGGTGAGCTAAATAGGAGGACAATTGTATTTGCAAATTTCCGCTTGCATTAATTAACCTGCACCAACATTACACTAAATAAGCACATCTGACACTGCGAGTCTATTACTGGACTGTTGAGATTATTTGATGTTAACACATTTTATCCTCCAATATAAACATAACTTTATATTAGCATGCACATCAAAGTTGTTAAGGTAATTCCACCCTTCTAGAATTATAGGTTTAATCTTACATTTGATCGTTGATTCTTCAAACAAGAGTACCGCAAAAGGTACATAATACGCCCGTGAAATGCTTACATAGGGTGTTTTTCTTGTGCTATAATTTGTATAACTTTCCTTCAGGTAGTATCAGCCATCATGAAGCTGTGACAAACATTCATGTGAACAAAGTCTTAGCTTAAAAATGAAGATTTCCTCAAAATGGGCCGAGTTCAAAAACCTGTAATTTTTTCAAAAATGGAAAAAAATCAAAATCCTCCCCCAGATGCACATCTTCAATACCCATACAAACACTCCACAAAATAAGATGGTCCTCACTTGAAAACTGTGGGAGGAGTTGGGCGGACAAACTATGTACCCTTGATTGAATATTAATTTCCAAATAGACTAAGTTCAAAAACCTGTAATTTTCTCAAAAATTGTAGAAAATCAAAATCCATCGCACGTGCACATCTTCAGTACCTATACAAACACTCCACTAAATAAGAGGGTCCTCACTTGAAAAGTGTGGGAGGACTTGGGCAGACAAATTATGTACCCTCCATAGAATATCAATTTCCAAATAGACCAAGTTCAACAACCTGTAATTTTCCCAAAAATTGTAGAAAATCAAAATCCATCCCACATGCACATCTTCAATACCCATACAAACACTCCACAAAATAAGAAGGTCCCCACTTGAAACTGTGGGAGGAGTATGGCGGATAAGTTATGTACCCTCCATATAATAATTATTTTCAAATAAAAGGGCAAAACTCCTGGAAGAAAGGTCGAAATAGATCAACATTGCAGGATGATCTAGAGTGACCCACAAAGAAGCTACAGAGCAAGTGTCAGCATTATATGTGAAAGGGAAATGAAATTATAAAGAGAAAACCCCGAACGGACGGACGTACATACATCGCTGTACCATGATACGTCCCGTCTAAATACGGGCGTATAATAATATATCTTAGTAACAAATAAAAATGATAAAATAAGTATGTTGCAGTATTAATGAATTTTTTATCAATTAGCAAACATATACCGGTTATCCACATCAGAAAATAGCAATTCTCCTTAATTAGCATTATCAAAATTTCACAAAAACTGGCTAAAACGATACAATAGTATTCATAACAATTTCATGAAACTGTTTCTTTAAAAAATATACAAAATGTTAGTGAAAAATAAAGGAAATCTTTTGCATAATGGATTTTATGAATAATTAAATGAAAACAAGAGTTATTACCCTTGTATTCAATATTCTTAAAACATGTAATATTGATTATTCATACATTTGAAATATTTTATGGTTTACAAGATTTTTTACAATAACTATTGAAAAGGACTCCAACAAAATGTATGTCCCTGTCATGCATGAATCTTTAAAATTAAATCATTGACTTTGTGAAATCTTACGACATCACAGGAAGGTGGAACTACATTAATAGAATATTAATAATCAACAAATGATCTGACTTCTGTTGTCTGTCTAATCATGAATTCATTGACAATTCTGCAATGAGACACTGGCATAGAGCTGCCGGATAAGCTCATCTGCCATTGTGAGTCTACTACTGAACTGACTTAGTGCTTGTTACAATTGTCAATCAGTTAAAAAAAATGAAATTTAATAACACATACTGCTAGAATGGCATCCTTGAAATCTTTGAAGCAATAAACATTTACATTGATAGACAGGCAGTACACAAATACCTACAATAAAACAAACTGAATCAAAACTTTTAACTGGAACAATTACATGTATATATTACCTAGTCTTACAAACTGTTAGATAAAGCTGAACATGATTAAACTACACAAAATATTTTCCAAATACCCTTCCCCATTGAGTCTGTCTAAGAGTATGGTTGACATTATCCATTCTTGCATTATGCATGACATTGAAAGGAATAGACATGCATGTTTATCTGATAATAAAATGGAATACCTATCTTATTTATCATTTTTAAGTTCCATTTTTGTTTTGTCCACCTTGTCAAATTTCTTACATGCAGAATGGTCAAAATTTCAGCAATAATTGCTTTTGAATCCTTATGATAATGGTTCTCTCTAATTGTCTGGTGGTGATGTTTCAGTCACAGTTTCATAATGCCCAACCCTACTCTCGTCCAAAGCAAATGAATCCTAGAATTTGAGTTTCCAAAGTCATGTTCAAGAGTCACGACTTGATTATCCTGATCACCACCAACAGTTACTAATAAATTGATCCCAAAATGCCTAGACATTGCCGAAACTGATTACTACCCTGGAAAAGTGCCTAACTGCCTAAGATTATTTAGTTCCAGTTGAATTTCTGGATAAGTCATAAGATTACCATTAGAATGAAAGAAAACATATGAAAGGTATCCAAAGTTTGATCAGTTTCATGTATTGCTGCTTTTCGTAGCTCTTGGTGATGATGTTGTTTTCTATAGAGCGCAAGACTAACATACCTAAAGAAACAATTCCCATCCCCTACTATAGGTCGTACGTGAAGTCCATATGATGTCAGATATTCATCCTGATGGGAACTTTCAACAGGCTGTCCAGCACTCTTGGACAACATAGGGATTATTTTAGGACTAAAATTAAGAAAATTTAGGGCTAAAATTGGAAATTACATAACTAAATTAGGGCAGCTTTAGACATTTACATGGTCTTACAATTTTGATAATAAAAGAAACTCACAAAAAATACTCTCCATGCAGGAAGGGTGTCTTCCAGCTATTATTGGCAATAACCTAATAGTCTGACACATCTTTATCACAAAGCCAAAAGCAATAAACAGCTTGAAACATGAATTCATTGGTCAAATTTAGCTTGAATGCATTTTCAAAATTGCTAAAATAGAAATATCTTTTTAAAAAATAGGAATTGACAGGGGAAATGAGGACTTTTTAAGGATTTCCAGAATCATCTAACATGTGTAAATGGCCCTCAATATTTATGACTATCAATTACTGAAATCTATAAAAGTGTAGCATCCGTGTTTAAACCCATCCATTAATATTAGACAATAGACTGCCACTAGAGTTAATGAAGATTGAAATGGAGTATTGGTCATGGGAATATATTTTATGCTGATATAATATTCAATATTTGTTCTTAATACTCCTTTTCTGTGTAGACCTTTCATCCCCTTTATTTACAATATGGTAAGTTTGGTTTTGAACTTGGCTTCTTAATTTTGGAGAGGAAGTAGAAATTCAAAAAGCAGTAAATGACAATTTTAATAAGTCTTCAGCTCAGGCTAACCTGACATCCCCCGACTCTTACTTGTAGTTATATATATATATATATATATATATATATATATATATATATATAAGTGGAGGTAAATGGTAAGAGGAATCTCAGATTAAATAATTCAGGCTAAGAACTGATGACTGACATATATATGTTACAAACTTTAATTTCTTTTTTAAAAACTTACTTGAAGCCATGACTCAGATGTAGGATTTACAGACACTTGCATCAGCTCAATCTAAAGGAAACCATTGAGGGTAGGGATCCTATGTTCTCTACAATAAGCATGATAAGACTGAAATACATTTTTTCCACCTGCATATCTTTGATAGAATATTCCTTAAGTAAATATATTCATTGAAAATTGAAACTAGATGTCTCGCACACACGAGTATTCACGAAAGGCAAAGACAGTGATCAATCTCATAACTCCTATAAGCAATACAATATAGAGAGTTGGGCAAACACGAACCCCTGAATATACCAGAGGTGGGATCAGGTATAGATATATAAGTGTGTGTGTGTGTGTTATGTATATATCATCCAGAGATAGGTATAAACAGATCTACACAAGTAGTATTATAATAAAAATATATATATATCACAAAGCCGATAGAGTGTACTCAACTAGTTTCTTCAATTCTTCAGGAGTATATGAATATTGTTTAGAGAACATGTGTAACTAAGCAATATTCGACACACTCCTGAGAGAAATCAGTTGAGTATACTCTATTGGCTTTGTGATATATATATATATATATATATATATATATATATATAATTTAATATTTTTTGTATCCTTGTCTCTGATTGGTCAAATTCCAATTGAGGAACGCTGGTTATTTTTGTATAACCTGGTTTGGTATGGGGACACACCCCCTTGACAACCAGAAGCCTGAGCTATTTTTTCTTCTCTCTCTAAATTTACATTGTAGCACTGTTTTCAGCCTTCTATGGAATAGAAGATCAAATGTACAATAAGATACTTCGGTTTGATACACATACTATTTTCTTGTTGTCAATTAGTATCTAGATCTACTTGTTCGCTAATCACTGTTGTAAATCATCTTTCTCTGTATGGTGATCGAATAATTCTAAAATAGATTAAAAGAAAGATATTATATTCGAATTAATGATTTACCAAGTAATCATTGTCCTGTTCATTTTCAAATACATTTCTCACTGGGGAAAGGGGGGGGGGGGTATTTCATTGCTGATCCGCCTTTCAACAAAGCAAACAAAACAAGCATTCTGAGAGTATTACATGGCAATACAGTCCCCTACCGGTTGCAAAAATGACTGTACCACAAAATTATTCAAAGTTCATTATGTAGGTTATGGTAAAAGGAAAAATTGGGGAACCAGGATAGGAAATCAACTTCTATTCGAGTAGAGACTAGACCAGGAGAAAAAAAAGAGAGAGATTTATAATTAGGTTTAATTAGGTCTTTAACCAAGTCAATAAACTGTGGCATGTAGGTGATCATGAATGATTTAGCTATATTGTTGTATTACTATGCTAGACGTTTTGATGAGTGTGGCACTCTTTTCTATAGAGAAAATTAACTTGGATTTAAATTCATGCTATTTTTCTAAGTTCAAGGGCCATAAGAAAAATCAACGGACCGAGACGAAATTCGAACTTGATCTGTAACTTTTTATGGCAAAGTAAGGTACTAAATATCAAATGAATATCTGCAAGCACAACCAAAAAAAGTCCGGAAAACTGATAATTCATGGTATTTTTCTAAGTTTAAGGGCCATAACTTAGTGAAAAATCAACGGACGGAGATGAAACTCGAACTTGATCTGTAACTATTTATGGCAAAGCTATGTACCAAATATCAAATGAATATCTGCAAGTATGAATTAGTATGATGTGGAATGTGGAATCTGATTACTATTCCATTATTTTGTTGATCATCATTGATTCATATACTGTCTAGCCATACAGTATGTGCATGTAAATATGTATATATGAATGTAGCGGTCAGCTGGGTTCGATCGCCGATGGCCAGTTAGCTTAGTTTGTAGAGCACCTGACTAGAGATTCAGGGGGCCCGGGTTCGAATCCCGGTCTGGTCCGTTGCATTTTCTACCTTCCTGTTACATTTGGTGCCGTAAACCATCCCCTGGAACTGATAGGTTAAAATGCTTGCCAGGGAATAAAGATCCTGGGTTGATGTCTTCAGGTGTGAAGACATTTAAGGAGGGAAAAATGTAGCTGTCAGCCGGGTTCGATCGCCGATGGCCAGTTAACTCAGTTGGTAGAGCACCTGACTAGAGATTCAGAGGGGGGGGGGGGCGGGTTCAAATCCCGGTCTGGTCCGTTGCATTTTCTCCCTTCCTGTTACATGTGTTTTTTGCATGCTTACCTTGTGATATTTTATTTTGTCTGTCATAGTCAGTTTAAGAACTCTGTAGACCCCATGTCATTTGTTACGATTGTATACAGTGTTGACTTTCAATAAAACTTACTTATTATAAAACTGCACAATGTAATATAGTTGAGCTTGACTTGCCAATATGAAATATGATGATCGAGTGCCTGTAATAAACCATTTGAATAAATAACATGCAAATTAAATTGTCCCGAAACATTTAACCTATCGATACCACTAATTTATACTTCGAGCTAACCGACCTACAGAGATCAATTTTATAACCACATTCTCATGCTTGTTCTGTATGTGAAACTGCATTTAAAATAAATGTTGCAGGATATCCATCTTGAAAGGACATTTGTGATCCGTTTGTTTAAAAATGTACTTTCAGTGAAATAATCCACTAACAACATGATGAATATTAGGCCTACTTCCGAAAAAGACTGTCAAACTCTGTGCCATGTTATATGCAGAAAGTGTCAGAATTAGCGCATGCGCAAGGGTGCGTCGATTTACCCAAATGGACCCAAATGAACCCAAATGGAGGTCAAATGGAACATATAATTGCTACCTTATATGACTAACTTACATATCGACCTTTAAAAAAGTATATTAGTTATTTATCGAAGTACGCTTTACAAACTTATACCTATGCTTTGTGGAAAATTTCTTACATAATAATAGAAAGAAATACTAATAAATTATCATACAGTGGGATTGTTAGCCGTTATCAACAGACATAAAAACAGAATATGTCTATAGAGGAATTTTTATCAATCGAAAGAAGGAATATTTTTTAAAAACTTTTAATTTGTTAAATTATATTGGAATTCAAAATAAGTTAAAAATTGAAGAACTTATTAGATACAAAAACAATTGAATAAATGGAACTACTATACATACTATTTACACCAAAACTTCTTACATGGATGGAGCTAATAAAAATCAAATGCATGTATGCTTGGAATCAATAAGACTACATATTATTTACAACAAAAGTATTTAACATGCACTATGTAGATAAAGCTACTTTTTGATTAATAAATCATATGAATGACTAAACTTTACGTAATACCTATTATACATCAAAACAAATATTATCAAAATTGGTACCGTATAAGTTTTACATTTACAACAAAACAACCTTACATGCATTATATATATAAAGCACCATACAAAAGCACATTGAATTATTGGAGCTACCAAATACATACTATTTACAACCAACTTTTTAACATCCATATGCGTGACATTTTATTTCTCTCTTTTTTTTTAATCTATTTTTTTTTTTTTGGTTGTTGTTTTTGTTATGTTTTTGTTTTGTTTATGTTTTGTGTTTGTTTGGGGTTTTCCCCTGTTTTATCCTACGGAGACTAGACGTTTTCACAGGCACCTGAAGTATGGATATTACTACCCCCATTCATTTTATTATACCGGTAGAAGGCCAATCTCTAAAGCTTACAAAAAGCGTGAAACGATTACATGAATCAAAAAGGGATGAGATAGACTGGGAATTCACACATATACATGGAATCTGTTTCAAAATCATGCCAATTCAGATTAGAATCCTAAATATATTTAAAAAGGTTGCAAAACTTGCACGTACATTGTGTAAATCGTTCTCTTAAATCTATGTACTCTAAACACAATATACAAAAGAGAAACGTGGACGATTTCTTATTTTCTGAAGAATTATGCATAATCGATATTCTTTCCATAAAACAGACTTACCTTTAGAAAGAATAATCAGGAAGAAAAGAATCTTCGTCAAAACTAGTGTTTTTTAAATGTAAAGGTCTCATAATTATGTTCTCAAACACAATAATTTGATTTCTTATTGGTCAATGCAATTTACTCCTAATACGTGGCGATTCTTTTTTATGCAAAAATTAGAGGATATTATAAAAACGACAATTTCACATATATTGTACACAATTAATTTTTATATATGATATCTATATACTTCAATATGAAATACAATAAATTTTACATATATTGCACACAACTTCATCTTTGTATACATTATGATATCTGTATACACTTTGATATAGAAAGGAATATCTTTTTATTTAATATTATGAAATGTTCAAATACAAATAATTAAATTCATGCATCAATTCATAATTTTTTATGTCCATATGTTAACTCATTATTACTCTTTGTAGACTAAGGGATTGGTCAATATTTATTGGGGTGGGAGGAACAGTGCATATTCTATATTTCCATTTTTTAAAGACCCTATGTCCTATCTTCTAAAGAATACAAAAAAGTTGCTGTCCTATATCAGATGTGTACTTAAAAAGTGGGTGTCCTATTCCAATAAATAAATATTTATGTATGATTAAACACCATTTTTACTTCATTCTAAAAATCTCTGGAGTTCTTCATGATTGTCTCTCCAGTTATATCAGCTGAAGGATTCAAGCTCCTGAGAAACTTTCCTTTACTTTGTCACGTTTGTTCAGTAATTTGTCTACTGTCTAGTGTTACAAATCTCATTATTTTCATCTTATTGTTTTCTTTTTCTTAAATTCTTGTTTAAAGTGCTACATTTTGCATATTTTTAATTACTGTTTTACTGCATTGTTGTCTCATGTACTTACAAGTATTTTTCACATCTCAGTATTCTCTATGAAAGGTGAAGATAGCTAACAGAAATCAATCTCATAACTCTTATAAACAATACACAATAGAAAGTTGAGCAAACACGGACCCCTGGATCTACTAGAGGCGGGATCAGGTGCCTAGGAGGAGTAAGGATCCTCTGTCGACCGGTCACATCTCTGTGAGCCTTATATCTTGATCAGGTAAACGGAGTTATTCGTAGTCAAAATCAGTGTGCCAATAACGGTTTAACACTCGGTATGAAACAATTCAGACAGCATTTGACCCCTGCAATGATAGGTTGTAATGGCAAACTATCAAATTATCAAAGATGTTTTTAGACTTAAGTTAGGTCTGTATCTTTCAAGTTATGACTGGTGAACCATTTTTATTTTCTATGATTGAAATCCCTCCATGCAAAACTTACATGTAATTTTTGCATTTTTATTCACAGCTGAATACTTCTTTTGTGATTTTAAAAATGACTACATGTTTTAATTAATATCAAAGGTCCAGTATCTTATTGCAAATTGCCTTTAGTATATTCAACTTGGACATGAAATAAAGCATGCACACAATTCAGTATTATTATTTTTAAAAAAGATAGTTGAATTAAAAGTTTGAAATACTTTATATTATATTTTTTGCTTTTTGCTACATTTGCAAAAAAATATAGCTGTCCTATCAGTGTTGAAAATATAAAAAAAAAAGTTGGAGTCCTATCAGTATGCAAGTCAAAATAAATGTGTGTCCTATTACATTTTGCACCGGTCCCAGCTCCCCAATAAATATTGATCGATCCCTAATACATATTTAGATTTCCATTTCATCATTAATCTATATAATTCATATTTAGATTTCTATTTGGGTCCATTTGATTTCCATTTGGGTCCATTTTGGGTTCCATTTGGGTAATTCGACGAACCGCATGCGCAATAGCCTAGTCAGAAATTCGGAATTCCCAAATTCGGAATGAAAATGGATTTTCAAATTGAAAGGGTATGGGACATTACGTTATTAGGATCATACGCACATAAATAGTTTCATAAATCATATTAATCCGTTAATTTGCTATTTGTTGTAAGTGCTGAACGTTTCAGTTTTGATGCACAGGTGCTTGTGAACAGGACTTCAGGTACCTCTCCTACTAAACAGAGTACGATAGAGTACTTTAGAGTACGCTAGTAAAATTTCATAATTTAATGCAATTTAACTGCTGTTCGTAGATGTTCTTACTTTAGTTTAACCTATTAAATGTATATCTGGAATATATTGTGTTTGTTTTCATTATTTTAGGAATTATTGTAAGTTAAATTTACCGTTTGATTCCGATCCCGATCAAATTTTATACTTTTTCAAAACAAACTACTAATAATCGGGATCGGGATGCCGTAAATCTTCAATACATTTAATGTTTTCTGGTCAAAATATCGCTAAAATACCAAATACGTTTGACAAGTATTGCACTTTTATTTTATAATCATCTTTATTTAAGTGGTATACATACAAATAAACAATTGAATTGCATTAAATATTGAAATTTTACTAGCGTACTCTAAAGTACTCTATCGTACTCTAACGTACTCTGTTTAGTAGTACCCCTTCCGGTACCCCCTTCTTGTATTTTTAAATGTTCAATTCCTTGGGTATTTCGGACCTATTATTGATGAAATATGTAACTTCAAAGGTTATCTATTTTAATGGCATACACAATGAAATATTGGACTGACGGTAAAACCCAGGAATAAAGACTACTATTCGTTGTGCGAGAAAACATTATTTATCAAATACAATATTCAAGGTGTGAAATATTCCAGTAAATTATACGAAATGAGTGTTTCGTGTAGAATCCAATTGTACTGTATATGAAATCGTTTAGGCACCACAGTTATAAATCCTTGTCACAACCATTCATTTAAACACATGTACATTAAAGTCGCAAATTCACTGTTACATCCCCGGCAGTGATGTTTATTTCTTTTCCCGATCCAAAGGAAACACTTTCATTAAGCTTCAATTTTTTCGGCTCCGGCGAGGACACTGTGGACGGTTTATGAATCAAATCACTTTAAACTCTGTAATTGTTCATCAGAGGTGCGTTTGTAGTTGCGAATCGCAGATGGCCTGTGACCAACTTTTTTCCCGCTATAAGTTGCTCGTCAACACCCGTAGCATATAGGCGTGTGGCGGCAGTAGCCCGAAGAGAGCGATTTGTAAAAAAGAAAAACAGAAAAATAACTAAAAAACCCATCAAATCCTGCCTCTCTACACATTTTGGCCACAATCTGTTGCAGTTGATGTACCCCGACTGGGACGTCGTCGTACCTTACATTCCCCTTAGGAGCGATTTTTGGTCTGAGATATAATGCATTGCATTTTCCACTGCTGGGGCTACAAATGATTAAAAAGAAATTTGTATGCAACAAAAATGAAAGAAACAAAATAAAGACTGTGAAATTTTTTCTAAACATATTTAGGAGAATTTGTAGAAATAATGAATAATCTTACCACAAACTCATGTACTTTTCAATCATATGAATCCATTTCTTCCAGGCACCCGGACTAAATGCTAAATTAGCGCTGCGGCTTCTGTTTTTATACCAGTTATAGACCTACGTGTCAGTATCATATTATTAGGGTTCCCAGAAAGGAACGTGGGATATCAATGTTTTGTTTTATCGAAAAGATTCTTTCCGAACACCCTTCATGTACCCTCATTCACCCAAAAAAGAAAACCAGTTTTGTTGAGTACAGTCTTCAGACAATAGAAGCCTTCGAATCGCTTTCCATGAAGAACAAAAGCCTGTTTTGAGGAGTATCGTATTTTAACAATTGAAATGATGAGCTAACATTTAATGAGCGAATTAAAGAAAAGAGTTGACCTTGTGTGCCATTAAAGTTTATGAATTCCTAATATATTTAATATTAAAAACAAATCAGAAACGAAAGGTGTAAATATATTTGTCTCTACCAATATATATTTGTAAGTGTTTGGGTTTTTTGTTGTTGTTGTTTTTTTTTTTTTTGTTTTTTTTTTGCGTTTAAATGCATTTGTTTTTAGCTAGAACAATGTTTTAAGTAAGATACAAGATTCCGATGGTCTATTATGTCAGATACGGGACGGAGACGGATCACTACGCGGCTCGTGTCAGTCCTGTGTCTGACATAATAGACCATAGGAGTCTTGTATGCCTTACTTACATTTCAAGTATAGAAAATTAGAAATGCATCCTACAATTCGTATCGCCCGGTAATCCTCTTACATATTTAGCAAGTCATATTTTTTCCTCTCATTTACCTGTCTATGAATATGTTTTATACAGGACCACAATGTATACTCGTCATTTGATGAAATTATACATTTATAATTTCTCAATGTACGGTTTTCTACTTACATGCATATGTTTTTTGAATTTTCTGAGATCTTTCAAATATGGACTTGCTGTTCACTAAAACAACACTGCAAAATGTAGCAATTCACACAATCCTGGTCAGGAATGCAAATATAGACCTTTATCTTCACTGGGCGGGTCATGAAGATAAAAATATAGGACCACGTGGTGATATATCACTATTGTATGCGTACGGACATGTACTTTGATTTTAAAAATCAGTTTGTGATAACAAAGTCAGAATCAAAGAACAATCTAGTTCATTTATCCTTAATCTGGAAGTCATATCTAGTTCATTTATCCTTAATCAGGAAGTCACATCTAGTTCATTTATCCTTAATCAGGAAGTCACATCTAGTTCATTTATCCTTAATCAGGAAGTCACATCTAGTGTATTTATCCTTAATCTGGAAGTCACATCTAGTTCATTTATCCTTAATCAGGAAGTCACATCTAGTTCATTCATCATTTAATCAGGAAGTCACATCTAGTTCATTTATCCTTAATCAGGAAGTCACATCTAGTTCATTTATCTTTAATCAGTAAGTTACATCTAGTTCATTTATCCTTTAATCAGGAAGTTAGATCTAGTTAATTTATCCTTTGACCTGGAAGTTATATCTAGTTCATTTATCCTTAATCTGGATGTCACATTTGCTACTTTTTACACAGTGCTTTTTATATAGGTGTGTTATAACATTTTGATATTGTCATATATTTATATCTTTCAGGTCTGTGCATTAAAATGGAAAATCTCAATCTTCTATACAGGTATAGCTGATACGTACATAAACTTAAAACATTGTTGTGACGTCAGTTCTTTGTCTTGACAGTACTTTATTTTTCATACTGTACTGAACATAGTCCAGTATTATTAAGAGCAGGCCAATATTATGAGGAATACTGTTTTAGATAGACCAATGTTTTAAGTAAGATACACGAATCCGATGGTCTATTATGTCTATTATGTCAGTTACGGGACGGATCACTCGTTACGCGGCTCGTGCTAGTTCTGTATCTGATATGATAGGCTAACTTCGTCTTGTATCCCTTACATACAAATGTAAAGCATTTTTCACTTCATAGAAAATATCTACCTTCTTTCGATTTATTTATTGAAGGAATGCCGAACTTGAGTACAAATATCGATCACGTTCCCATTCAAATCCTGCTTTTGAAACCAGTAACCTCTATAGTAGTAAAATGTACTTGTTTAATGTTCGCCAGGATAACTTAGGATGTACCCGATAATTTATAGAACTTATCATAACTGTAGAAATAGACAGAAGCTTACCTTGTACACGGACAGATACGAACACGTCAACTGATCAATGGCTTACTTATTTAAATGTTTTCAGTTTGTCCTCGGTCGTTATTCTATTCTTCAATGTACTTTAAACCTTTTACTGAAATCAATACAGATAAGTTTGAATGATATATGTTTTGATGCAATATATTACAAAAAATTCGATTAGTTCAAAGGAATTGTGAAATTGTCGATATGATGTTACCTGCCGTGGATAATAACTTCGGAAATGATAGGAGGGATGTTTCTTTATGTTTTACTTAACTCGAGTACAAATATCGATGACGTCCCCATTCAAATCCTGCTTTTGAAACCACTAACATGTATAGTAGTAAAATGTACTTGTTTAACGTTCGCCAGGATAACATAGGATACACCCGATAATTTATAGAACTTATCATAACTGTAGAAATAGACAGAAGCTTACCTTGTACACGGACAGCTACGAACACGTCAACTGATCAGTGGCTTACTTATTTAAATGTCTTCAGTTTGTCCTCGGTCGTTCTTATATTCTTCAATGTACTTTAAACCTTGTAGGATAAGTTTGAATGATATACGTGTCTTTTGATACAATATATCACAAAAAAATCGATTAGTACAAAGGAAATGTGAACTTTTTGATATGATTTTACCCGCCGTGGATAATAACTTCGGAAATGATAGTAGGGGATGTTTCGTTATGTTTTACTTAAGCCCGGAATTAAAAGTGAGCGTCGGAGTCTTTGGGACAAAACCGGCGGGCGTTGGGAGGATAAAGAACTCTCTCACTAATATGACTGTATGCGCCAAGCAGAGGTATAAATTTTGGCACTTCATCTTAAGTTGATGACGTCTCTATACGAGTGAAAAATGTTCAAAAGAGACGTAAAATGATATATCAGAAGGGATATAAAAATAGCATACCAATAAACAAATACATTTAAGATAGACATACGGTCATCAAATTGACAATATTTAGATCTTTTCAAAATCTACTGCTTAAAATACATTCATTCTTATAAACATTTGTACTATTGCTTTACATATCTTTCAATATACACCACACAATCATTCTATCACACTGTACGCTGAGCAAACATACTTAATCTGATGACGCATTGTTAAATAAATGAAGTCATGAACGTCGACAGAACGACAACACTAGTGTCCTTTTACTTTCTAAACGCTTGACCCTGACACTGCGTGAGAAACATTTGTGTGACTAGATGTCGTGTAATCCTGCGATTGCGCATGTTTGACGGCGTGACGTGTGATAGGGCTTTTCGCGTTAGGAGATGTATCACAAATCCATTTATATATACACTGTATAAGTGTGTATATTGATAGAATATTTGGAATCTTTTCACTTCTGCTCGGACATCATGATTGATGTAGACGACTCGGTTCAAGACATTTACATTTCTAAATTATCTGGAATTAAATGAGTGACCTTCCAGAATACACATTCAGTTGTATGATTAAAATAATGAGTTGATTTTTGCAGACATACGGATCCTACTCCTCTTAGTACACATAGTTCATGGACGAGAAAATTTCTACCCGGTTAAGTCCTGCACCGACATCACGCTGGCACAAATCCCAGAGGAGGTGTATCAGAAATGTCTAGAAAATGACCGGGTCATTCACTGTTTGCCAGATGACGACGACGTGTTGGGACTTAGCTGTTTCTCTATTGTCTGGATAGGAAAAGGTACGTCAATGAATTCTGATCACGTAGTTCACGAATGAAAATTATTGAAATTTGTTTATTAGATACATGTTTCAAATAACTGACTTCACTGTTTAAAAGCTAATTTGCATCAAGTTATTTTACACCCAATCGCACACTTCCATTTGATAGGAAATCGATACATGCATTGATATCTGGGGGATTTAAATCAAACTCGGGAATATCTTGCAGTATTAAGACGATTTAATTTTACTTTTTTCACAGTGTAATATCAGGCGATCGTATTCAAAATATTACCTAAACGGTTGAAGTATTACCATGAATAGTGAAAATATTTAGAAATCATTCCAAAAACAACTGCCAATCAAGGTAATGGAAGAAAAACTTAAATGAACAGATACTTACGTGAATTGATAAATGTAAACCTGTATCGTAAATTTCTATACACCAGTCCATTCTGTCTTATGTTAGGAGTCTTTGGAGCAAAGAGAGGGTTGTATTTATAACGATTAACAGACTGAGAGATAGACGGTAAACATATCTAAAGTATGCTATAGTATTATTCTGATAACAATGATACTTGTAAAGGAAGATGCAAACATCCTAATGTTTTAATTTGTAGCCATATGATCTAAACGTACACACAGATTGGGCACCATTTAGTTCGCCTGAATTGAAGGCTCAGATAAGCTTTTCTGATCAACTTCTGACTGTTCGTCTGCCCATCTTCCTGTCTGTCGAAATATTTGAAATACATGAAATATGCTCCTTTTAAACCTTTGAATTCTTTTAAGTGCTGTACAGATTGTGACATGGCAATTGGCCTGGAAATTGTGCTTGCCATTTTCAGTTTGATGTATACTGCAAGAAACCTTGCGGTATACATACAGGTATATTTATACAATAATCAAACTACTGATAAGAGGAAGCATGTTTGTAAGTACAAAATTATACTTCAACTTGACCTTTGATCTTGTGACTTGCAAATCAAGAAGGGTAACTGCAACCACTGTCTCAAGTCTACTTTCTGTCACATGATTCTCAAGATATCAAACAAAGAATATTTTTCGATATTATAATAGTCATATGGAGACGTCACCTTTGCCTATGAAAAGCTGCAAAATATAGGCCTGTGTTCGGCGCCCAACACATTTTCCTCACGTTGGACTTGATTGAGATATCATGGGGAATACATTCATTCCGTATAATTCATTCTACTCTATTCTATTCTATTATATTATATGATTCATTCTATCCATGTTACATTTAGACATAAATCTGGTTTTCATTTTCATCATATTTTGTTTAAATGTAGGTGTCATTAAAACACATGCAAAATCCATATTTGTTACAATTTATATTTTATTTTGAAATATTTCGTCTCTCGGAATTTTATAGTAAACGTATATTTTCTTACCACTCTATCTACAAAGGTGGTGTGAGTTCTTGCAACTTGTACCTGTTCTCAGATGCGTACAGAGCTTTCAGGATCGGCAGAAATTTGTACTCTAAATTAAGAATCCAGTTTTAATTAACGAGTTGCATGCCCTTTGTTTGAGAAAATTCCGTTTAGAGTACCACAGAAAATGGCTGAATGATCTCTGTGACGTAGGTCATCAAAACAATTGCAATAGGCGCTTCCGCCTAAAAAGAATTCATAAGCTGCTAAGGCGGGTTACTATTTGTTCTGCAATGCTTACTACCTTCATCAGCCGATAAAACAAGAAATAAATTTTATTGTTTATATTGTTATGCATTTTTTGAACATATAGACTAGATTTAAGTGATAAAGTACCATATTGTTGACCCACTCGTTACTTTAATTGAAAGATCGAATTAACCTTGTGACCTTGACAACGTTCTATATTTGGTAATGGTTATACAGATCAAAATGGATTGAACTACTTAGCAACAAACATGTATTCATTGTCTATAATGAATCAAAAGAAATATAAGGGAAAGGGTTCAGTAAATGTAAATATTGACTAAATAAATAAGAAATGACGTGTATGGTTATTGCGTTCAAAACGATTTGTAGATTATGTTTGGTTTTATTCTTGTGACTAAAACACAAAACCATCATGTTTCATATTCCATAATCCAATATCACAGGTATGTGTCCGTATTACAACAAGTATCAAGGAAACATGGATGTGAAGCCATGTACAGGGGATGCTAATCTTTGCCCTCCAAAACTGTTCAAGTCTCCATCGTCTGTCTTATGTAAGTAGCGATTGTTTAACATAGTTACATATATACTTTGTACACCATATTTAACTTTGCATTCGCGGTAGATCAGTGGTAGAGAGTTCGCTTCATAACTCGGAGGGAGGTCGTGAGTTCGAGCCTCGCTCGTGCCATGGCCGCGTCAAACTTAAAGCTGACATGAATTAATAAATAAGTACACCTTTCTCATCTTATCCGCCATATTTCTCTCAGGTAGCCTAATTTACTCTACCCGTATATACCCCAAATGTGATTGTCATACCTAAGTGATTTTTCTAGGTGGACTCGACCAGTGCACATCTCCGATAGTAATATATAGGGAATGAAAAACAAATAAAATCACATTTTAAAACATTATGCTTTGCTCAAAATTACAAAATATTTATTGTATACCAATGCAACATTCTGAAAGTTTAGATAATTTTGACAAAAATGCAACAACAAAAAAAGCTTTCTTGCATATTGCAAGTGCATGCAAGTATTTGCAGTTTCTTATGAAATAAATGCGGATAAATCATTTGCCAATTACATACTGATAGAATGGAATAAGCAAAGAGCATAACATATATTATTTATATCAATTCTTACAAAATACAGGTCCATGCCATATGCATAATATATAATGCACATAGAATATTCGCAAAAAAAAAAAAAAAAAAAAAAAAAACGTATCATATACGGACGTCTACTCAACAAGTATCGGAGATGTGCACTTACCGAAAATATTAGATTCTCTTTATTCTGATAAATCCACGAAACAAAATGATAAAGTCATTTTAGTGTATAAAGTTTTACATGGTTTAATGCCAGATTATTTAAATGTTTTTAAATATGTATCAGAAGTCAGTCAGAGGCAAACTAGAAATTCTTATTCAAATATTTTGTATATACCCAGGGCAAAAACAGAATATTATAGAAGATCTTTCAGCATTTCAGGGAGCACAGTGTGGAATGCCTTGAGTCAAAACATAAGAAACTCAACGAGTGTTGCGTGTTTTAAGAGAAATTATCTTAGAGATTATCACCATACTTTTTAAGCTTCATTTTGTATTCTATTTATCTTACATTCATAATTATTTCTTAAGTTTATATGTATTCTACTTCTTTTAATCTGTGTTTATTTTACTAATATCTGTCTGTATGTATGTTATATGCAGGACCATATTGAAAACTAGCGTTATCGCTAAATATGTAATCCTGGTTAAATAAAGGTCTTATTATTATTATTATTATAAACTCCATTTGTATCTCGTTAGAACTTTACAACACGTTGTCGTTCCATTATTCTAACATACAAAGTCAGTATTTTCTACATGCGCAGTTCAAACTAATTTTTTTTTAAACTGTAATGAATTCAATTATAAGCATCAACTCCTGTAAGTTTCCAATATATTGTAATTCACAATTTTTTAAATAGCTGGAAATTTTTAATGCTTGTAAGCTTACATTTATATCAGTGATCGATTTTCTTTCCTTCTGTGAAGTGATATATTGTACATCGAAGTAGGACGATCTCTCTCTCTCTCTCTCTCTCTCTCTCTTTCTCTCTCTCTCTCTCTCTCTCTCTCTCTCTCTCTCTCAATGAATATGGACATACTTAGACCGTAAATAATTGTATAGTTCCCAAAGAGACAATAAAATTATATTTTCGTTTATATATTTCCTTTTATATGTGTCTTTGTGTAATCGATTGTTTATTATGGATTGCAAATGCAATACCCGCATTTTCACGCAGGTGTATATTTCGATCATTATTCCTTTATTTTTATATCCAAGTTTGTATATGATCAATAAATTTTGAATTGTGCACGCAATATATCCAACCAGATGCTCGGTGTATATCATTAGATTCTGATTTCTATAAACTGCAAAATTCCGACCAGACAAGCATTCAATACCGGAAAAAAATTTGACTCTGACATCTCCCCTGATTGAAAACACCCTGTTTGGCACGGGTGAAGTGTGTCGCAGCCTGTATAATGGGAAAAAGTAAATTGTCAAAAACGTGGGGGAGACCAGACCAGCCTCCCTGCCCACCCCAACCCCCTGTACACGTGCCTGAAACAACATATCAATTCGTGTTGAAAGAAAGGTGCATACCTGCATTTCATTAACTTCCAAAGGAGTTCGAATTTATGTGTTTCCCTATTAATTATTTTGTATGTAAGATTCGTTCCCGAATTTAGAATCATGCTTTCAGTCAGAGCAGAAATGAATTCATTTTGAAGTACATCTAGTTTGAATGTAAATGTGGGGTTCCTTCTTTTAATTTCATCAGACTTATTAGAACCCCCTCCCCAAACTATGCAGCTTTGTTTTTATTGATATCTAAATCGATATATGAATCCGGATATAAATTATATCATGTTTTTTCGTGATCATATAGATATTGATACTGATAATGGAAAAGGAAAATGTTTATACTCTGGCCTTTTGCATATCCTACTAATGCATTACAGTATATTGACATTGTATCATATCAAATAAAACCTCAACACGAATTTTACTGCTTTATGAATACTAACATCTTATCGAATACATTTGAATTTGCAATTTCGACGCACAGAGGTATGTCTATTTTCAGAATATATCCATTGTGCCAGATCTACGAAATGAAATATTTATGAATAAATTACACTCAAGCCTGAAAGTAATCATTATGGCATGCTACAGAAACGTTAAAACACACATATGATATAGTCCCGCAATGCATGCATGCGATTTTTCTGAAGACATGTATTTATGTATTCGTGAATGAAGTTCCTACGCATAAAAATATCTTGGTCTTTATGCATTTTCTTTTGTAGTTTTAGTTTACCATTCCTTACACTGCGTAAATGAAGGAAAACTTGGTAAAGGGTGCAATTCTACACCATAAAATCAGTATACATGCATGTGTTGCAAAGCGAAATGTACACGTAATAACCAGATATGTATCGTCATTTTTCAGGGGGAGGGGGTACAACAGGAAGGAGGGAAAAATGGAAAATTGGATTCTTCAAAATTTCTTGCCATTCAAAATAATAGTTTAAAAAGATGAACGAAAACAGCAATAGAATAAAACAAAAAACCACAAACAAACCAAGATGTTTGGTCTGATGTTCAAAGTCCTAATGTGGGGGTGAAGGGTTAATGAGTCTTTTACTTTAGCTGCCTCAACAATTTCCCCCCTACACTTCATTTTCTTCCATCTTTGGGGGTGGGATGGGGTGGTTAGAGTCCTCTACTATGGGCGCCTCATAATATCTTCATTTTCTTAATTGGAGGTGGTGTGTGTCTTCTACTATTATATCAGAACTTTCAAGCTGGGTTCAAGTGGGGGAGGGGGTTGTCACCCAATATATCTTTTATTTGCATTACAAAATAACAAATAATGGATATTGTTATTAAAGGTGGGGGATAGCCACTCTTGTCCCCCCCCCTCCCTCACCTTGATTCTATGTGCTTGATAATGACGCATAATATGATAAACTCAATTATTACATTTTGCATTAGCATAATTAATTTGCGTCGAGTTCAACGCAGAATGCAATAACGCAAAATGGCATATATATATAAAAGATCTATTCAATGCCAAATTGGCATAAAATGAAGTAATTGAAAATAACATTATTTAAAGATATGTTTAATTATTGCGTGCTATAAATGAATCAAATAAATCTGTATTATCAATTAATGAGAGCAATATTGAGTTACTGTTCTCTTATATTGAATTAAAGATATCATTTGTCTTAATAAGAGCGCGATTATTACAAGATCATCGGTTGAATCCTCTCTCTCTCTCTCTCTCTCTCTCTCTCTCTCTCTCTCTCTCTCTCAGCCCATGCACTCGTACAGTGTTGTATATGCAAATTATATATGCATAAACATTTTATGTACCTAAATGATTTTCTGATTTATAAATCTGCAATAATCTGACCAGTAAATCATACGGTGTAAGGATTCATGCATAATACAGGGTAAATATTATACTCTGATTCTTCCCCTGATTGAAGATAGCTGATCGGCACGAGCTAAGTGTGTCGCAGTCTGTACAATGGGCAATGGCATTTACTGTTGGAATACAAATGGAGTTTATCGTTTTGTTTCATGGATTATGCAAATAAAGGGAGTTTTACTACTACTAGTATTTTCGACAAGTGTACACGTACATCTGCGATCCTTTACAGATATTACGAGTAGACCCATGTAAATAGTCGTCCGCATTCGATGCGTTTTCATGGCGAGCATACAGGTCATGTGCATAAGTACAGTAGTATTTATGTATTTGTATTTTGCTTGAAGTACGTGTGAATGGTATCAATTTTATACCCTTTGCTTAATCCATTTTATCAATAGATAATAGTTGAAATATTTCTTCGCGTTTTGTATAGCTTTGACATATTTCCTGCAAATGTACGTACATTCACGTAATGAAAAGGCATTCTATATTTATTTATCCAAAACCTTAGGGATGATTTACTACTGTTCGATATGTTTATCATAAATTTTAGCACTGCGTAGTGTTCCAAAACGTGATTTCATTTCTTCTTGATGTCCTATAAATTAGTATCGGAGATGTACGTGTTTACCTGTCGAAGCTACCCGCACAGGTAAATCGAAGACACTGATGTGAAGTGAAGCGTAGATAAACTCGTCCCCTTATATACCATGCAAACCTTGATACATATAACAATAGAATATCCAACTACATGTAATATGGCGGATTAGCAAAGAAATATGACGGACTTATAGAATTATACTACATTTATTAATTCATGTCAGCTTTAAAACGTACATATAGGTAGTGTTTGCTTCTTCACCAAACGTTCGGCATATAGAAGTGAGAATCGCGGGTCTTTGGGATATGATATCTAACATGGAAGTCCTTTGTCGTGGTAGGCATTGGCAAGTTAATCAAACCTCATTGTTCCGCGATTTGGTGAAGACGTCAGTCCAAATATCCAGCCTAGACGAATCTCGGCACAGATTAATGAGCGTTATGCATAGGACTGCACCCACAGCTGGTGACGTCTCAATATGATTTGTTTGTTTGATGTTGGTAGGATTGGTTAACTATATATTGTTAACCGAATGGTGACTGTATTATCAGTCATAATACTATTCATCTCATTGCGATCCAGCCTCACCCTCCAACACCTCCCAAATGCACCAACATAGTGAAGTTAAAGTGTGTTGTAGTAACATACATATGCTCCGTATGGGACGTATGGGTTGTACCATGGTTTAAAAATAAATATAAATAAATAAGGACCGTTGTGTACCAACGGGTACCTGTAAAGTGCGAAACGAAATCGAAACGAAACGAAATCTACCGAAACGAAACGAAATCTACCTAAACGAAACGAAACCCACCGAAACGAAACGAAACAGATTGTATAATCGAACTCTTTTAATTATAATAATTAAAATTGCCCCTGTTAAAGTTTACACATATAAATAAAATCCGCCTCCCCTTTGACGTAGGCTTTCGGCTTGACTGATACAAAGTTTTAAAAGTTGGAAAAGGGGGGGGGGGGTAAGCACAAAGCACATAAATACCAGCTTCGGATCCATACATTTCAGAACGGGAGGTTACAGTCTCACAGGTCAGAGGTCTGGGGAAACACACTAAGCGAGGGATGGGGTCGTCGGCGTTGGATCCGCTTTTGGGCATAAATACATGTTTCAGTATTTGTGTTCTAAAGACAAATATATGTATACATGTGGATATTGTGTATTTGTATGTAGTATATCAAACGGTGGATTCTGAGTATGTCCTCCCGTTCTCTTTGTGATTTCTGCTTAAAATTCCCTTGTTCATAAGCCTTTTCAGTTTACAAAATGCCGACCTCCTCCTAATATTATTGCATTAAAAAAAATCCGTTTTCCGTCCCGTTCTCAATTCCCCGTCTTAGCAACACCCCAAATGTCAATCTCTCACCAGAGGGCGTATTACGCTACGCTACAACGATAACTCTGGGTAGAGATTGCCCAAATGTATAGAGTTTTTCCATTATTGAAAGTACTCGCACCTCAGCAGTTAGAGATAAAATAAGAGTTTAAGAGCTCTTCCTGCTTTCAATTTTCTCAGACACCAGCTTCTTCAAACAATGTATCTATGCCCAAAGGCGGATCCAACGTCGGCGACCCCACCCCTCGTATAGTGTGTTTCCCCAGATCTCTGAGACTGTAACCCTCGGTTCTGAAATTTATGGATCCGAAACTAATTGTACATGTCATTTAATCAACTACGGATATGTACTTTGTGCTTACTCCCCCCCCCCCCTTTCCAACTTTTAAAACTTTGTAGCAGTCAAGCCGAAAGCCTACATCAAAGGGGAGGCGAATTTTATTTATATGTGGTAACTTTCACAGGGGTCTAAGATACCATTTTTAATTATTATAATTAAAAGAGTTCGGTTATACAATCTGTTTCGTTTCGTTTCGGTAGGTTTCGTTTCGTTTCGGTAGATTTCGTTTCGTTTCGGTAGATTTCGTTTCGTTTCGTTTCGATTTCGTTTCGCACTTTACAGGTACCCGTGTACCAACACGTCTGATGACTGTGGTACTGTCTTTGGATGGCCGGACACATACATGTGGTCATGGTAGGCATTGGCACGTTAATCAAACCTCATTGTTCCGCGGTTTGGTGAAGGCGTCAGTCCAAATATCCAACCTAGCCGAATCTCGGCCCAGATTAATGAGCGCTAAGCATAGGACTGCACCCACAGCTGGTGACGTGTCAATATGAGTAAAATCTTCTAGAAGGGACGCAAAACAAACAATAGTTTGCATTCTGTAATATTGCTCTTTTAAAGAAATGCTAATGAAAACAATCATTATTTTTATACTGTAAATTCAAAAGACATCAAATGATCATGTATTGACGAGCCAATTTAAAGCGCATGAAAGAGATGGTGAATTCACTCAGAGACTACTCTTTTCAAAGACAACCAGTTTACAGCAAATATATATATATATCTGGCACAGAAAATTAAAAACGGAAAAAACCCAATCATCTGCAGTGTTCCCTTTATGCAGTTTATTAATGCAGTGTGTATTCTTTGTATCCGGGGTGTTTAGTTGTTGCTATTGATTTTATTTGTTATTGTATGCTGATTTTTTTAGTGTTACTCTTTATTCTCTTTTATGCGGTCTCTAGTGTTAACAATTATAGTTTTTATTTTTATTCTTATCTTATTGTGTTATTTGAAAAATTTTCATGCTCATGGTGGGTATGACCTGTCGACAGGTGATACTTACTCCTCCTGGGCACCTGATGATGATCCCGCCTCTGGTGTGTCCAGGGGCCATGTTTGTTCAACTTTTTAATTTATATTCCTTATAGGAGTTATGAGATTGATCACTGTTCATTATCTTCACCTTTCATTTATGTGCAAGCCACTCATGTGTCATGCTACAACGTGCTTCACTGTCTCTCTCATGTCAAATATCATTTTGGTACTACATTACATAAGAGAGAGAGAGAGAGAGAGAGAGAGAGAGAGAGAGAGAGAGAGAGAGGTCTCTAACATGAACAACTTTGTATTCAATATTTGTATTTACCTGAGGATGGATGTTAAAATCCAGAAAGCGCTAGTGATTTGAATATATTTTGGAACTGCATATTTCGACTTTGAATAAAATGTATTTGATCACTGCTTCCGACACGTTGAGTTTTATTATATTAACTAGATTTTAAAATGATATATCAAATAGAAAACAAATATCTGTTCATTCTAATACTTCTTACCTGCCCTGAAACCGTATTTCTGGTCGAAATTTACCTGGAATGTATCGTTGTTGCCATACTGTTCACGTGTTCGATCTTCAGAACTATAGAATTTAATTCTACTAAACCGGCACAGAGAATCCTTGTTCATATGATCCACAAGGAAATATCAGGAATTGGTAGGCTGTAGGTTGGGTCTTCTACATATCTTCCACCACTACGAGGCTAAACATGATCTTGCTTTCGCGAATAGATTCATTTTGTTAATTTGTATGACCGTCAGTGGAACAAATGGATCATACAGTTTTACACCTATAAAGCGACTGTTTAAATGTCTTCTATTGAAATATTTCACGATGTTTCGTGTATTTCAGACAAAGGCTGTTACATAAAAGAACCAACAACAACAAGAGCGACACCTACCATAGCAACGACAACAACCATAGCAACGACAACACAGTCAGTGTCGACTGAAAGCAGAGATTCAAACCATTCAACCCATGCACCAATGTGTGGAATCTCACAGTAACGAGTTCATCAAGTTTTGAAATTGCTAAAAACCCATATTTACCACATTTTCCCATGAAAACACCTTTATTTTTACATTACTTGAAAATTCATTGGGAAAACTTACACAAAAATGAAATTTATTAAAATATAGCATTCCGTGGGGATCCGGGTTAGAATAGGTCCTCAGTACCCCTTGCTTGTCGTAAGAGGCGACTAAATGGGGCGGTCATTCGGATGAGACCGCAAAAACCGAGGTCCCGTGTCACAGCAGGTGTGGCACGATAAAGATCCCTCCCTGCTCAATGGCCACAAGCGCCGAGCATAGGCCTAAATTTCGCAGCCCTTCACCGGCAGTGGAGACGTCTCCATATGAGTGAAATATTCTCGAGAGGGACGTAAAACAATATTCAATCAATCAATCCAAAATATAGCATTTCATGTTTTAATCACTTGTTTACAATGGTTTTTTTTTTAATCAAATAATAGAATCACAGCAAAATCTTACTTCATTTGATGTGTCCAACATCTTGGGTCACCTTAAAATACTGTGTTTGAATGGGAATGTCAACTAGTTGATCAAATGATAATGTAAATAGGTTATTAATGCAAGAAATGCACCAACAAAAAGACATTCATTTTTTGTGAAAATTGATGCTTTCCCATTGAATTTTCAAGTACAGTTATGTGAATTATACAAAATTGGAGAGTTCATTTTGTAGTAGATCTGTGTATTTGGGAATATTAAAACATTTACAAATAGCTGTACAAAATTCTATAACCAATTCATTTTAGGTATCCTGTGTTCTTTATTTGATATTACAAACAAAAGAATGAAGTATATGTACGCAAAGAGCCAAATTGATAGGACATTTTACTAATTTTATGATTAGATACTTCTTCAAATGAATCATAGACAACTGATAGCTTATATGCATATTATCTTATGTGATATTGTGAAATATTTTAAGCATACTGCAATTATGTCTTAAAAGATGTTGTCTCCTCTCCAAATCAATTTAATTGAATCCTTTTTCTTTCAGTAATGAATCCATGTTGGAAATGAATTCCTGTTCAACAGAAACTGGTTTTTTGATTTTCTTTATCATCACTACTGTCTCTCTCGGTATGGTTATCGCTGTGTTGAAGATACAGAGATTAAACAAGTTCTGCAGAAATATAGGTAATTTGGAATAAGAAGTGTAACTTAATTCTGCCATTTAATGATTTGAGGAAAGACATATGGCAAGTAAATCTAGAAAAATTGACCTATACCAGGATAATAATTTTATGTAATGTTTGGCTTGGAAAATGAAGAATTCAATCTGTTTTCATCGATTTGAAGCTCGAGGAAATTGAGACAATCAATAAGTAACACACTAATAAAAGATTTTAAGAATATAGGTTATGATTTGCAGGGTATATCGCGTTAAGAAAGCATTGACACACAGAGAGACTCCATTATTATTATTATTATAGGGCCCATGCATTTTCGATATTGGGCCCTGAATCTGTTTATCATTTAAGATTTCTGATATATATTTTTGACAGCGAAAAGCTGCAGAAAAGAACATCCAAAAGGTAAGATTATAATGTTATTCAATAAAAAATGTAAAGATAATAAACTGTTCAAATTAATAAATCCTGTAAAATACAAAATCTAGAAGAGAGCAAACAAAACAGCAGAGTTGGGATCATATGGCATTAGGTGTCAGCATCCACTGTACAATGATAATTTTGATATACATATCATGGTATCCACCATGTTTTAGTTTTGGGTGTTGGATGTGTTGTGTTAACGTTCGAATGACGGGGTACTATTCACACCTCAGAATCACGTGTCTGTTTTGTAATCACGTCAGATTGGAAGCATTTAGTAGCGGTAGTTTCCTGGTAGTTGTATGATAACTCGGAAGGGAAGTTTATATTTACGGCAAGTTTAGGGGTTAGACTATATCACATACAGCTAATAAAAATAACGTGTAATGATTGGTTGATTGTATCTTGTTTAACGTCCCTCTCGAGAATTTTTAACTCATATGGAGACGTCACCAAGACCGGTGTAGGGCTTCAAATTTAGGACTATGTTCGGCGCTTACGGCTATTGAAGAGTGAGGGTTCTTTATCGTGACACACCTACTGTGACACGGGACATCCGTTTTTAAGGTCATCTCCGAGGACTCGTGACATTCACAACTGATGCCGAGCGTTTGGCGATGGAACTGTCACTACCTGTTATAACAACTTAGGTCTGTCGCGGCCAGGATTCGAACCCCGACCTTCTGTTTGCGGAGCGAACGCTCTACCTCTAAACCGCCGCGTCGGTCAACATGTAATGAAAAGATGATAAAGGAAATAAAATATTTGATACCACGATATCTCAATGAATCGTTTTTCATCAGCATTATCACGGCACCAGTAAGAGGATAGGAATTGCATCACACGCTCGTCCTTTTCCGTAACCGGTTACGGAAATAGCCGAGTAGTTACGATTGGGGAAGGGGGTAATCGTTTTGTAAGAAGTAATTGTGATTTTACCGATATAACTGCTTTTGTGTACTTTTATAACTCCGTGGAACTAAATTGAGAAAAATTAAAGCAGCAATAAATCTATCTGCATTTGATTTTATTTGCAAAACGAACGGTACATGGTGTTTTCTTGATATCTGTAAATAGAAAAAATATTGCTTACATTTCGTGTGCCTTTTAAGTGGTGTGTACATTCAAAATACGATTGTTTTAAAAGGATAATTTTAAGAATCAAGGCGTCTCAATCTATGGATACCATCTCAGTTTTTGTACAGGTATTATAGAGTAGAATCGTTAGCCAGATGTTCTCCCAGAAATCTTTCCATAAAGTTGGGTTTTATCCTGGGGAAATCTCACAACTGAGTTTGGTTCCCCCAGAAATCATATTGTAGAGGAGGTTTCCTTCAAATTCCTACTATTGAGTTGGGTTCCCTGTGGGAATTCCTATAGTCGGATGAATAAATATTTTATGCAGAGAAACAATTGTATAGAAAAAATAATGACGATCCATACGATAGGAAATAATATTGACAGATAAAAAGAAAAAAAAATATATAGAGATAGTCCAGTCTTTTTTTTCCCCCCAAATTATTGTAAGTTAGGTGGACATTTTGAAACTTATAAGATTTTTAGATACATAAAATTATAATCTTTTTTCAACTCTTTTGAATATATTCAATTTCCACTGCTGATATTTTGTTCTTAATATGACATGAAATTCCATCTGATGATCCTATCATCTCCTCGAGTCTGCACTTCATTTTGTATATATCAATTTTAAGAGCTAGAAATGATATAAGATTGGTAAAGAAAATTCTTTTCACATTCACTTCATTATAGAATCCTGTAACAATAATTTTTCATGACACCTTGAATTAAGATTCAACTAACAATATTCCATATCCTTTGAATAATTTGACATTCATATAATAAGTGTCTATTTTCCAACTTTATCCAGGGAAATCCTACTGCAGAGGAAATTCTACTAAAGAATTGGGTTCGGAATTCCTATAATTAGGTTGAGCTTTCCCCTCACTGCCAGTTTTCCCCAACGGAAAACTTACTATAGAGTTGCGTTTCTCTTGGGGAATCGCATTATGGAGTCTAATGTCCGCATTTCCTCCGTTACGAAAACATGTTATAAAATTTTGCATTTGTGTGGAACTGGACTTTTCATACTACTTGTACATCAATTAAAATCTAGTTATGATAATTTTCAAAATTTTGGTGTAAGACTTCATGCATTATACTAGTAACTTTGCAAAGAGTTTGTGTGCTAGATGTTCTGCGTTAGAAAAAAGATATTCAAAGATTTTTAAGATGCGTTTTGATTATGCGATATCTTTCCCTGGGGCCTGAATTCCAGAAGGTAAGAGTTTCACAATTTTGGTGGACGCCTCTGCTCTTTACTACTACACACCCAGTGGACTATGCTTAGTATTCAATAGATAAGAATAAATGCTATTTCATTTGATCACTCTTACAATAGCCTCGCTTTGGAGCTTGCCTGGATACATTTTAACATTAACATTTAACAGTCTGAATATTCTTTTGCCAGACAAATATGGTGGAGAAAGTATGAATGGTGGAGAAAATATAAATAGTGGAGAAAATAAACCAATGGCGGAAGGGAACAACGATGCAAACGCTTGAAAGCAACTTGGAATCATTCTTTCAAAGAAATTGAATGCTGACTTTGGAAGTTCATGGTATATCACAAATTATAGTTGTCAGCTAATTCTTGCTGCATGATTGGACCGTCTTTAGTCATTTTCTCTTTACGTGTTGCGTTTCCAACAACTGGAAGAGTCGGGGGAAAGCTTGTTGATACATCATATAACGAACCTCAATCAGTGGTAGCTAGGTGTGGAAGATATTACCGGTGTTGCGATTCCCCTTTAGTCAATTTTGCCATTTGTCTGTTCTTTACTCCTCCTCTTTGGTACATCTTCCGGTCACAACCCCTCTTTGACGATTTCCATGATCCACTCCTGTTTGTAATTATAAACTTTAATGGAGAGAGTGAAAGTGCAAGATAACAGGCGGACACTCTGGAAATTATACAGCTTCTGTAGCTATAAATACAGATTATTTTATATGTACATTTCTCTGTAATGTTGTTGACCTCTTGATATGCATTTAATATAGTATACTAGCTATACCAGTACATTTATATGATCTATTTTGTGGCCACTCGATTATCATTTATATCTGAATAAATCCAATGGTCAAACGCATATTTATCAAAAAACAAATAAAAAAAAATCTTCATTAAATAGATTTCATCTTTTTTATAAACATATTTTGACCTCTATACATTTGTCATTGATATTAAATCTTCAGAAAATGTTGATCGAGAATTTAGGCTGTGCACTATAAATTTTGTCAATATTACCTACAATAAGAAATGTATAACAAATCTATAACATGATTGTGTTAAGTTATAGATATCATAATTCTTCATTTCTATAATAATTACACTGTATTTAAGTCGTACATCATTTTATTTAATTTGTGCAATTACATACTTGTATATATGTACAGTCTTTACAATGTAGAATACCGGTGCCCTTTAGTATTTGTATATGTTAATATGTATTTATAATGGTTCACTATTTTGCGGAGTTTAATTTATTCACATTATTTTATACATGCAAACGTTCACTACAGTGTTACTATTTTTATGTCTCCACTCTTTCAGGGGGAGATATGTTATTTTTGTACTTTCTTTCCGTCCATCTGTCACAAAATCTTGTGAACGCTTCTCCTCCTATATGGCTTACTGGATAAACTTGAAACTTTGTACAATGCTTCATTTCCATTTACAGATGTGCATATTGTAGGGACAGGAGGATCCGATGATTTTAATGAAAGTAATTGTGAATCTAATAGGAGTGGAGGGTATAAATAGCTTGTGAACTCTTCTCCTATATGGCTTATCTGATAGACTTGAAATTTTGTACAATGCTTCAATGTCAATTGCAGATGTGCATATTGTAGGGACAGGAGGATCCAATTGTTATTTCTAAAATTATAGTGGATCTGAGGGATGGGGGTGTAAAATTGTTTATGAACTCTTCTCCTTTTTTACCCGAGTTCATAATGGCTTTGTTCCTGTTCATGCTTTCTCCTCCATATCATGCAGTGCATTAAGGGGAGAAGGTTTCATTTGGAGAGCTGGGGAGACATTTATTTTTCATAACAACAATCTCTTTTACTATGAAAATGTTCATGATATGCGGAACAAATTAGTGTTTTAATTGTTTTGTTCAATTTCTCAATATTAGCGAACTAAGCTTGTTTTAACGTTGTATGTTCCGAATTTCGACAAATATAATCCACCTTGTAAAAGCACTTGAATGATCGCACGTACGTATGTAGGAGGTTACATGACATGTCATTTATTATTTCAATTGTTTTAACCAGAATTATTTGGTTTTAAATGGGTGTTTTTGAACAACTGTCACTCGGCCATTTCTATTGCATGTTCAGAAAACAAATGAAGTAACAGTCGCATGTGCTGTGCAGACTTGCAGAGATAAGATCATCGATGGTCTTATCTGTGTGTAGTTTGTAGCTACAGTACCTTGAAAGGTGAATATCAATGTCATAACTCCCATAAGCATAGTACCATGCCATGATTGTAAGAGAAATAAAAGTATCAAATACCTCCTAGTAATTTGTTGTTTTATGCTCTTTCAAATCTACATTTAGACAGTTGCATCTGATTTATCATTCTGTCACTCGAAGACGTGTTACACTATCTTCACTTGCACCTCTGTTAAAGGGACAGGTTCACGATTTTTTTTAAAAAAAGAATATTTTTCAGTTTTTATTTTTAACATTAAAAATCTAACTCATTTAATGTTGACAGCAAAACTTTTTACTATCTGAATGAGAATAAATGCAATTTTTGAGCCTTCACTCTGTGGTATGAAAAGAAAAACTCAAGTCGATTTATGCTAAAAAAAAAAAAAATAAAAAAACCCAGTGCAATGTTAACTTTGTAATATAAATCGCCCTAATTCTGCAAAGCCATACATTTAAGTTTTAGATGACACATTTTACCTAAAGAATGCTTGAAATGTAATAGACATAATAAACTTAGATCGATATACATTTCGTTTGAAAACTTGGTAAACAATAACATACCGTGCAATCTTTGTTTACAAAATAAATAATAAACTCCCTAAAATGAGCATCTGTGTTAATGTATACCCTAATTATTTTGTGAAGCCCATTAAACACATTGAACAGTAGATTTTGCTCATCAAAATGGGAGAAAACCGTGAGTGAGTTCCTTTAACTCTGGAATCTTGTGATAATTTAATCACATGATATAAACAGTCTTTCCTTCTAAATACATCAGGCTCTTTTCATAGCCTTGGCACTGGTATTTTATAAGTACATTTTTTACCATTTAGCTGTTTGCCTCTTTTCCAAGTTTTATCGTATATTTTAAAGCCGTTTTCACTTTCGATTTCATGTTTAGATCACATTTCCACCACATGAATGCTCTATATTCATATACGTGTATTACGAAGTAGTTCCAAAACAGAATCACAAAACGGATTTTAAACAATTAACAGTAAAAATCAATTTAATTGCACCAAAAGCATTTCATAAAATGACTAAATATTTAGTCCAGAACATTAATGATGCAGATTAGAAACTTTTACAAGATAACGTTGACTATGGTAGCTGATTTGTGCTATTTTACAATGTGTTTTGTTTTCGTTGTTGTAATTAGCTCATCTGAGCTGAGAGCTTAAGTGAGCTATTCTGATCACATTTTGTCCGTCCGTCCGTTTGTCTGTCCATAAACTTTTCAAATTTTCATCTCCACAACCACTGGGCCACAATAGGGGATCAAAGTTTTACATAGGAATGTATAGGGAAAATCTTTTCAAGAATGACTGTACCAGAAAAGTTCTTTATTTGACAGCTAAAAGTTCTGACATGGTGCAGATTTAAGTTGGTTAAAATCATGACCACTGATGTAAGGGACACCATAGGGAATCAAAGGCTTACATACAAGACATACAGATATATAGGGAAAATCTTCTCAAGAACCACTGAACCAGGGAAGTTCAAATTGACATGAAAGCTTCCCGATATAATGCAAATTCAAGTTGGCAAAAATCATGCCCCTGCCCCCCCCCCCCCCCCCCCCCCCCAGATTAGGGTGGGGCCACAATAGGGGATCAAAGTTTTACATACGAGTATATGGGGGAAATCTTTTCAAAAACCACGGAGCCAAAAAGGTGGAAATTTACACGAAAGCTTCCTGACAGAGTAGATAAAAGTTGATGCAATTCATAGTGCCCGGAGGTAGGGTGGGGCTACAGTAGGGGATCAAAGTGGTATATGCTGATAAATAGGAATGATTTTTGAAATATCTCTTGAATGATTTAAGCTCGGGATTTTATGTATGAATATTTTGTGGGAAATCATTGTTTTCCATTAAGTTTGACCTCGACCTTCGACCTAGTGTTTTTTTTTAAATCTCTGACCTGTTCAATGAAAGGTAGAGATAACGAACAGTGATCAACCTCATAAGTCCTACAAGCAATACAAAACAGAGTTGGACAAACACGAACATCTGGATATACCAGAGGAAGGGTCAGGTGCCTAGGAGGAGTAACATCCCCTGTCGAGCGGTCGCACCCGCCATGGGCCCTATTTCTTGATCAGATAAACGGAGTTATTTGTAGTCAACATCAGTGTGCCAAGAACTGCTTAACAATCAGACAGCATTTGATAGGTTATATTGGCAAACAAGATCGTTATAACCACCATAGAAATTTGCAAAACGCTGGCTTTGAACGAGACTGTTGTAACCTCTGTAACATCAAATTGTTTTTCAGTAGCCTGCCTCGATTTACAAACTGATCATACGTAGAACAAGCTCATGCGTATCAAATCAGTTAAGATATATAAACACCATATACAGGTGATAATGGAATATAGCTACATAAATTTGGGAAGTTGACGATAGAGAAGATGAAATCATTCTGCTTGACAAAAAGTTGAGTTTAGTTTGCTGTTAAAATCCATTTTGAATAAAAACATCTAAGTACGAAGCAGATGTGGAGGACTCCGTTATGGGTTTTTTATCTCGACTTCACAGGGATATATCGAATCGACCTATAAATGAAAATGATTATTATTATAAGAGAGGTGGATTTATCAAACAGTGATCAATTTCAGAACTCCTATAAGCAATACAAAATAGAAAGTTAAGCAAACACGGACCCCTGGACACACCAGAGAGGGACCAGGTGCCTAGGAGGAGTACGAATCCCCTGTCGACCGGTCATACCCGCCGTGAGCCCTATATCTTGATCAGGTAAACGGAACTATCCGTAGTTTAAATCAGTGTACCAAGAATGATCTAACAATCGGTATGAACCACGTCAGAGAGTATTTGACCCAGTGATAGGTTGTATTGGCGAACTAGATCGTTATAACGACCTTAGAATATATAACACATCGAAATGTCGAGTTGAAGGCCACAGCAAGATATTTTTTCCTCTCATGTAGAAACTTTTGAATAAACTCTGCTTCGTAAGGATATGAATATATGTATGATGATGAAAATCAATAAAAGATAAAAAAATATATATATATATCTTTACAACAAAACTTTGGACCGTCTGAATGCAAGGATAAGAGCATCCTCACAAGTCAAGGTTTTATGATTACGTACTCTCCTTACAAGAGTACGTAATCATAAGACCTTGACTTATGAGGATGGGATAAGAGCAATATTGTAGCTTTGATTCTGTGTTATGTAAACAAAGACTCGAGTCTTTATGTACCATGTATCTTCATTTTGTACAATCACAACTTTTAACTTTTAAATGACACATTTTACCTAAAGTATACTTTAGATGTGATATATACATGTATAAGATAAACATGGCCAATATCCATTGATTTTGAAAACCCTGTAGACAATAACACACTTCAATCTTTGTTTTCAAAACAAGTTATAAATTCTCTATAATGAGCTTCTCTCATGATGAATAACCTTTGTTTGGTGAAACCCTCTAAACATATTAGACTGTAGATTTTGATCATTTAATGTGAAAATTTGGAGGAAAATCGTGAATCAGTCCCTTTAAGATATTTTTCTTTCATCTAAATAAATATGACTTCCCTCATGCTGTTTAAGAATACATATAATTTAGTAAAACAGAAGCGTCGTATCTCAAGTTAGAACTTACGAAAATCTTACATCCGGATTTTTTGTAAGGAAACTTGTGTTAGGGTAAGACGGAGAAAACACGCCAGTGTAACACGCAAAAACACTTGTAATTTATTTCTGTGGAACAATCCTCATAATTTGTCAGGTTTGTACATATTTACTAATTCACATGAACCCAGGTGATAGAATCAAGTGGGGCGGGTAAACAGGTATATAAATCTCACTTGGAAAGGTGAGTGTGTCATAAGGTAGATAAGATCGCAATATTTACTTTACTTATACGACACTGCAGTCGGCTGTTGGGTGTATCGTGATTATGTTTTGAATTTTAGTAATCAAAAGTTAAATGAAATCTAATTTTACAGATATTTTATTGTGGATAACATGATAGTCCTAGTGTCACAATCAACATGTTTAAGACTGTTGAATTACTGGTTTATTGTGGTACTTCTTAATGTAAATTACGATCTTGCTGTATTTCCTTTGTGGAACGTGTAATATTTGTGTACATTATTTACCCGTTGAGTACTGTAGTTCGTTCTATGTCCATTGCATTGTATATGAATTGCATTTTATGTACACCCGCCGTGTTAGTTATAAGCGACCTGTGTTCAATAAGGTCTTCCAATACTTGGGAGAAAAACCTCGTGTGGACGCTACGCCACGATCGATCGCTCTAAGGTTTACAGACTCTCACGTTACGTGTGTTCACGATAGGGTTTACAGGCTCTCATGTATCTGTGTTCATGCTAATGTTTATACAGATTCTCACGTTACGTGTGTTCACGCTAATGTTTACAAGCTATTATGTCACTGTGTTCATGCTAATATTTACTGGCTCTCATGTTACCTGTGTTCACGCTAATGTTGACATACTCTCATGTTACGTGTGTTCATGCTTACGTTTACAGACTCTCATGTTACGTATGTTCACGCTAATGTTTACAGCTCAGATCACGTTACGTAGGTTCACGCTAATGTTTACAAGCTATCATGTTACGTTTGTTCACGCTAATTTTTCAAGCTCTCATGTTAAGTATGTTCACGCAAGGTTTTCAGAATCTCATGTAATGTGGGTTAACGCTAAGGTTTACAGGTTCTCATGTTACGAGTGATCACGCTAATGTTTATAGGACCTCGTGTTATATGTATTCACACTAATGTTTACAGGTTCTTATGTTACGTGCGTTGATGATAATGTTTACAGTCTCTCATGTTACATGTGTTCACGTTATGTTTACAGGTTCTCTTGTTACATGTGTTCACGCTAATGTTTACAAGCTCTCATGTTAAGTGTATTCACGCTAATTTTTACAGACTCTCACGTTACGTGCATTCATGCTAATGTTTACAGGCTTTCATGTTACGAGTGTTCACGCTAATGTTTTCAGACTCACGTTACGTTTGTTCACGCTAATGTATACTGACTCATGTTACGTGTGTTCATGCTAGTTTTTACAGGATTTCATCTTATGTTTGTTCATGCTAATATTTACAGACTCTCATGTTACGTGTGTTCACTCTATTTACAGATTCTCAAGTTACGTTTGTTCAACGTTAATGTTTACAGATTCTCTTGCTACGTGTATTCACGGTAATGTTTACAGACTCTCATGTTACGTGTGTTCATGCTAATGTTTGCAAACTCTTGTGTTACGTGGGTTCATTCTAATGTTTACATGCTCTCATGTTACGTGTGTTCACACTAATGTTTACAGGCTCTCACGGTATCTGTGTTCACGATAATGTTTACAGGTTCTCATGTTATGTGAGGTAACACTAAAGTTTACAGACTCTCATGTCACGTTACGTATGTTCACGTTAATGTTTACAGCTCAAATCACGTTACAAATGTTCATACTAATGTTTACAGCGAATATTACGTGACGCATGTTCACGCTAATGTTTACAGCTCAGATCACGTTACGCATGTTCACAGCTTAACTTATGCTACGTATGTTCACGCTAATGTTTACAGCTCAGATCACGTTACGTATGTTCACGCTAATGTAGGTTCTCACGTTATCCATGTTCACAATAATATAAATAGACTGTGAGATTTTTTCATCTTCTGAATAATGTTTCCAATGATACCGATTTTACTAGAGATCAAGATAAGACCGCGCATGCAAGAAAACACGGGAGAAAACACAAAACTATTTCGCAAATTGTGGAGAAAATGTAACAAACAACGATGTAAAAGACTTGTTCAGGACTATTTAGTTTACCAAAAGACGTTCACAATGCCATATATCATGTTCAGGACACTCTCATCAAAACCGAGGCCAACTCCATCCGCAAGAAATTAGTGAGACTCTCAGGTCCAAACTGGGCGGCTTCCCCCCCCCCCCCCCCAGGAGAAGTTCAACCTTAATTAATTTTTGGTAAACATTTCTCCTACAGGAGTGAGATGAACTTTAATATTTTGTTCAAAATTTATTCATATGTTTTATACTGTACATTTAGATTTTGTATTAGAAGGATTTTTTCTTGTTTTTACGTAAACATGCATATATACTTTACAGGATGTTTCGTAGTTGACTTACTCAAGCATACCACTATTTTGTTCTGTGTATAGGTATAAAATACAGGTGTATATACGCACGATACATTGCATTTCTGCTGTGCAGTTTACGGTGTTACTACTTTTAAAACCACGTTGTTATAAATTGTGTGATATTTTTGACGTGCAGTTAGTGTACGTTTGCGTTACGTGATTTTGTGCTTTTCTATGAAGGGACAATAATGACATAATAGTCAAATTGTCTAGGTCTATTTATCTCGGATATACTTAGCATGTTTTACATGTATATTATTCAATTAATAGCCCCATGGTCATTTGCCGGTGAGTGTTAAATCATTTCCCGGTGAGTGTTGTGTCATTTCCCAGCGAGTGATGTATCATTTCCCAGCGAGTGATAGGCTATTCCCTGACGAGATATGGGTCATTTTCAGCCATGTCTTACGTCTAGATGCTTTCTAGATAAATGAATTCTGGAATCCCTCTGGAGACTCCATTAATTTCAGTTTTTTTGTATTTTGATTTTAGTCTTCGAGAAATTCCGGGTTAAAATAGGTCCTCAATACCCCCTTGCTTGTCGTAAGATGCGACTAAATGGGGCGGTCCTTCGGATGAGATTGCAAGAAACCGAGGTCTCGTGTCACAGCGGGTGTGGCACGATAAAGATTCCTCCCTATTCAATGGCCATAAGCGCCGAGCATAGATTGGCCTAAATTTTGCAGCCTATCACGGCAGTGGTGACGTCTTCATATGAGTGAAATATTCTTGAGCAGGACGTTAAACAATATTTAATCAATCGAGAAATTTCAATCCTGCAGAAATGTTACCAGCTGTAGATGAAGTGCCAAATGTTTTACTTCTTTATGGAGCTCAGGGCCGTAGCAGTGAGGTTTTTTTTCTCTCTCTGTGCCAGCGCCTACCGCGACCTCCGTGTTTAAGGACAAACGTGTATCTGAGAGAGCAGTGGCTTTCACTTTCTTATGTCGGACGTTTGGGGGAAGGAACAGTCACTAGCTGTGTTAAATGTCTTAGATTTGAAGTGACTCCGGGGTGGAACCCGGGCCTCCCGTAAAGTTTCGGCTACATATTTTATATATGCAAATATTCATATGTAAATATGATATTTATATGTAAATATAAATAAATATTTTTATGTAAATATTTATATATACATATTTTGGATATTTCTATTTTGTCGGAAATTAAATCTAAAATAGAAATATAAAGTCTTGTTTTGTTCGACAGCTTCATGTGGCCTTCAACTCGACATCTAAATAAAAGGTGGAAATAACGAACAGTGCTCAATCTCACAACTCCTATAAGGAATAGAGAATTGGGCAAACACAGACTCCTAGGGGGAATCAGGTGTCTAGGAGGAGTACGCATCCACTGTCGACCGGTCACATCGACATTTTATCTATCGAAAATGGTCGAACTCGTTTTCAATGGAATTGTCGCCATGTGGTCACACGCTACACGATCAATGGGAATGAGTCATTTGACGTAAATTAAAGAGGGTCATACAAGATCCACGCTGCATTTGAAATATTTTATAAAGCACATATTGCAATTAAGTGAAGAAATATTCAATATACATGTAAAGCACAGAGAAATGCGCTATATATGGAGACCTATTTTCGTCCCTACCGGATCACTATTCATTATAATCACATTTTTTATTGTATGTTGTAAGTAATTACTATTACCCATGAGTGTATTTGTAAAATTACATGTCTGTGTATTTCTGAATGTATGCTTCCAAAAGAACGTACAATGAAGCTCCTGGTCTAGTTCACATCTCGTTCTGTGTATGCATCAGAAAGCACGTATAACGAACCTTTTGGTTCACATTTGTCTCCGTGTATGCTTCAAAGAGCACGTACAAAGACGCCTCTGGTTCACATGCTTCAGAGAGCACGTACAATGAAACCCCTGGTCACATCTACCTCTGTGTATGATCTTAAAACACGTTTTATCACGTACAATGTCGTTGTACAGATCCCAGAAGACATCCTGTACAAGTGCGATATTGATGCCTGTCGATGAAATAAACCCCTTCACCACTGTAACATTACCCTGGATGTTATTTGTGGTCTATATACAATGTATGTACGATACTTCCTACAACATGTCTCGTGATTTATATTTAACAACAGTTTCCATTCTGAATTTGATGGTAACATGATGCTAAGTTAGTTCTTAACAGGATGAGTTTCCGTTTCTCACTAAGGAAGCATATCCTTCAGTCCCACGGAATCTTTTGTAGTTACCACTGACTTCCTCAGAAGATCACTTCACCATCAGAGCTTTTGTTGATTTATATCATCTGATCCTTAAGACTTCCTCACAAGATCACACTGCACCATCAGAGCTTTTGTTGATTTATATTATCTGATTCTTCAGATTTACAACCTGACAACATCATTTCACCATCAGAGATTTTGTTGATTTATATAATCTGATCCTTCAGATTTACAAGCCATTAATTAAAAGGTTGTCTTTCTGGTATGGTTTTGTTTGTGTCTGGAAAACGTCACGGTTTACGTTTTAGTCCCATGGCAATTGAGATTTCGTCAGCTGTTTCACGAGAAAGCGATTGGATAACGTGACTCACAACCTCTGGTGGGGTCAATGGCAAATTTTAAAATCTGTAAAAGATTGAGAATTTCAATCAAAATGCATAAGATAACTGTTGACAAGACTTATAGACGATATAATAGTATCAACCTACTTGATTCTACCTTTGAAAATTGCATACTGATTTGCATTACATTTTTGGGTGGATGAACTTAGTTCAGTTTCCCGAGTTATCTGGAACAGTGTGTGTGTTCTGTATTTTTATTCTTTTCTAAAGACAAATGATTTAAAAGTTTAAACTATATTTATTTCAAAGAGGCAAGAACGTGACTAAATACATATCATTTGAATTGTTGAGATTGGAAAATAAGAGCATATACATTTCTATCCATTCCCCTCTCATGATATCAGTTTGCATTATTCAAACATAGAACCAAGTAGATCTGAGAGTTTGTATATCTTATATAGTGCCAACGCCTGCCTTGTAATGGGATCTCCGGTCTTTTTTTTCTTTCTTTTTTAGGTCATTTCTGTTCATTTCGTATGCCGGAATTTGGAGAAGTAACGGTCGTATTACATGTAAATCTGTATATGTGCATATCTCTGATGTGCCTAACGAATGCAGGTCGTTCAACTAGATCATACGTTGACAGATCAAACACCATTGTGTCACAAGGTCTTGCCAAAAAATCTATACACGGATTAAGAAAGCCCTACATACAATAGTTCCGGATATATTTAATAGGCTATGTTTTCTAAAAGGTAGGTCAAACTCAAAGTACTTGTCACAATGTCAAATGACATGATATGAAATGAAAGGTCTTGCAATAAGAAATTTAAATACAAGATAGAAAAGTACAACCTTAAATAGTTCAGGACATATTGTATATATCAGAATTTTAATAAAAGTAGGTCAAACTTCTAGGTCAGGTTCATAAGATCGCACACCATGGGATCACATAAAAGGTCTTTCTGTAAAGACAAAATGAGTATACAAAATGAAAGCCCCAGCTTAAACAGTTCAAAAGATATACAGATAGTTTTCCTAAATATATCAGCATATGAATCTTTCATCCCCTATTATGGTCCCACCCTACCCATCCCCGTAGACCACGATTTGAACAAACTTAAATCAATTCTAAGTCGGGAATTTTTCATCTGAATTGCTAATTTTCTGTCCCAGAGAGGTTCTTAAGAAGATGTCCCCTATGTATCTAAATAAGACTTTGATCCCCTATTTTGGCCCCACCCAAACCCTGGGGACCATGGTTTGAATAAACTTGAATCTACTCTATTTCAGGAAGCTCTCATGTACATTTCAACTTTTCTGACCCTGTGTTTCTTGAGAAGATTTTTAAACATGTTCCCTATATATTCGCATTTGAAACTTTGATCCCCTATTGTGGCCCCACCCTTCCCCCGGGGGCTGTGAATTTAACAAACTTGAATCTGCACTATGTCAGAAAACTTTCATGTAAATTTGAACTTTTCTGACTCAGTGTTTGTTGAGAAGATTTTTCAACATTTGCTCCTGGTCCAATGGTTCTTGATAATATTTTTAAATGACCCGATTCAATTTAGCATTTTTGTGATTATATCCCCTTTGAAGGGGCCTGTCCCTTCATTTGAGCAAACTGGAAAGCCCTTTACCCAAGCTTGCTTTGTGCCAAGTTTGGTTAGAATTGGACCTGCGGTTCTGGAGAGGAAGTTGCAAATGTATTTCAAATATTTTGTACTGACTGACAGACAGAGGGAGGCAAAAAGTGATCAGAAAAACTGACTTGAGCTTTCAGCTCAGGTGAGCTAAAAAGGGAGAAACCAACTAGATCTACATGGACATGCTTGCATTGGTAGCACAACTATATTTATATTCTTGATAAATCGATAAAATCATCTGCATCTAGGCTGACTGATGTGTTACTCAAATATTGAATTAGCTCGAACATTTTATCAAACCATTGTGATATATCAAAACGATAAAATCTAGACTTATTCTTGATAATGGAAAATCAGTACATGTATTTTTGTTGCATCAAAAAACGTGTCGTCACCTATTCATTTGCTTGCTAGAAATAAACAATTCCTTTTCATCTTTACGACGAATAAAATTGTTACGTAATTCATGCAGTCATCATAAAATCATCATGTGTATGTCAAACATCTTATTAACTTAACTCTTGTAGATTTTGACAATTTATAATTGCTATGCTTAGATTTTGGAAGGAGCAGACTCTTAACATTTTCATAAATACTATCTCGGTATAACGAAGTACTAACTCGTTATAATAAGTTAAGATATTTTTACGTTTTCAAAAATGAGCCCAGCCGGCTTTTGTAGAATTTGGAAAGAACATGCCCTTAACATTTCCATATATACTAAATCGTTATAACGAGATGTTAATTCGTTATAAAGAGACAATTCATTCAATATAACAAGATAATAATTCGTTATAACGATAAACTTTATAACAGATAATCTTAACTCGTTATAACAAGATATCAATTCGTTATAACGAGAAAGTTAACTCCTTATAACGAGAGAATTATCTCGTAATAACGAGATACTAAGTCGTTATGACGAGAAAGTACGGAAACGTATAACCGCCTCGTGTTGTTGTGTTATACCTCAAAATGGCAAAATAGAATTAGTGTCATCTTCCAATGAAATGTTTAGGTGGCAGGGGACAGTTTCTTTGGTTTTGAAACATGTGGATAGGGGGTATACACCAAAGTCAGATTATGACATACTAATGAAAAATCATATTTCCCTTTCATGTCAATACTTGCATTTCATATTAGTGTAGTTAATAAATTATGACCCTAAATTACATGTAATCTATAAGTACTGGTGCTGGTGCACAAAACCTGCTTTGAGCAGGTTCCCCTTTTTTGCTTTGATTTTCCCTCATTTGGGCTAATCCGCACCACCCCCACATCATCACAGTACCAAACATGGGGATTTAGACACTGTTGCACAATCAAGAACCCTATCTGCCCTTCTCAAAAATCTACCTCTCATATGGGGCCATCCACCTTCCCTCACAGCTACAGACCTTTTGCTAGACCCTGCATGTTTTCACCGGAATTTCTTCAGCAACTGACCACGTGTCTTAGTTTCGTATGTGCACCCATCTATATGCTAGGAATCATGGTGACACCTACATGTTGTATATCAACATTTTTAGTAAGCACTCAGCTACATTTGACATGCATCTTAAAATTATTGTATACATTTTTACACATGTATTATCACTTCAAATATGGGGTATTTCCATTTTTTGAAAAAGTTTACCCGGCCTATAGTGCGAAACTGTCCCCTGCTACCTTATAACGTCAAAATTATGTCGACTTGTACAAGGAGATCAGAAAAAATCAATATACTTTGAATGATTTTGCCGCCATCCTCCAGCTTTATTGACTTTAATCATTCCATAATAACTTTTTGTGTAATATTTGCTGCAATAAAAAAAATACGTAGAAATATTCTCGCAATTTTATACAAGGAGAATTAATCAAGTCGATATTATACCGTTTTTCAGGTTTTACGTCCATATTTTGAAAACTTCTTGTGTGTTAATAAGGACTGTCAATTTGAGTTTGTCGTCCAAATTTTGAGCAACAATTTCACTGTATTTCAACTCTCACATTTTAGTACAGTGTATATAATTATAGAGCTTTACAAATACTAACTACCTGCAAAGCTCCATCGTAGAAGGATGATCAAGGTGAACTGGTTCCATATATAAATCAATTTAAACTCGGACTCCTTATGCAGTTCCACTTTGGCCTCAGGAAAACGTTTTGAATAAGCATCAAGTAGTTGCTGTTGTACCTTTCTTTTAAAGAATTTAAAATAGCAAAGTTTTGCTACGGGAAACACCAAATATCTCTCTGATGTACACATAAATTAAGAGGTGCAAAATGGCACTATGTAATAAAGATTCTGTGAAAATTTAAATTTATTGCCTTCAGTGGTGTAAGAGGAGTTGCTGACAAGTGATGCTACCTCCGAGTGTACCAAGAAAATCCAAGTTTCGCTATTGGAAACCCCAAATAACTGCCCCATCGAAACTTTGTTTTAGCCTGCTAGCTCTTGTTGAGGTTCTAATTTTTTCAACGTATTTTTCTATTAGACTTTGAACCCCCTTTTTGGCCGTCCCTGACCTAGGGATCTTGACTTGCGTAAATTTGATTCTTTCCTTAATATTTCAATTTTAAGTCTTTCAACCCCTTTTATGGCCCCACCCTAGCCCTTGTGCTATGATTTGTACAAAAGTGAATCTAGACTATATGCCGATGCTTGCATGTAAATTTGGGAATTTGTAGTCTTCTTCTTCTTCTTCAGATGATTATCTAAAAGTTATTTTCCTGTATTTTTCTATATGTTCAACTTTGCACCCCCATTGTGAATCCAGCCTAACCTCGTGCGATTTGATTCGAATTTATACATTTAGATTTTATTTGAGGATATGATTAATGTGGCATGTTGTAACATTGTAGGTGCGAGAAAGATTTCAAAATATGTTTCCCGACCCATGTAAAACATTTGAACTCCTTTATGGGCCCATCGTAAAAGTGCGACTTTCGAATTGAACCACCTTGAATCTTCACTACATAAGAAAGCTCTGAAATGGTGTTCGAAATTTCTGTCCCACTGCTTCTAGTAAAGACGATTTTTAAAATGATTTCATCATATTATTGGTATTTCTTAATAAACTTCCTTAATAGGGGGGGGGGGGGGGCTTCACTCCAATAAACTTCAGATGCTTTGTGGCGAGTTTAGTTAATAGTAACCAAGTTGTACTGTAGAAGAACTCGAAAATACAAGAAAAGAAGCTATCATAGAGAGACAGAACAATTGACAAACTTTGATCAGAAAAACTTGCTTGAGCCACCCGCTTTTGTCTTTTCTGCATGCAGGCTCCGGCCGCCCGATACAAATTAAATATTTAAGTACACGGAACAATTTTTATTGCTACTCGGCATAGAATAATTATGATTTTTTCACATATATACCTTTGGTTCACAACAATAACCATTAACTCAGCTGCAATGTCTAATCATATTATCACTATCATAAACAGTAATGATCGACATCCATGGCACAAATAAGAAGTCCGATAAGACTTGAAGACTCAGAAATGTACTTATTTACAGCATTATTGACCCTCGAATAATTACCATAGTGATAATAATAACTTAGTTTAGAGCAATACATCAAGGACGGTGGGCTGGACCCTCCCCTTTTATGCAGAGAGAGAGAGAGAGAGAGAGAGAGAGAGAGAGAGAGAGAGAGAGAGAGGCTACTGTAATTTACGAAATAAATGTCTAATGCGTTTGAATAATAAAGTAGTTCAGAATTACTCGGCAATCTCTGCACTAATTCTGCTCGCTAGATAGAGTATCGCTCATTTGCTTTCATCTGTTTGTCTTCACTACTTACCCACCCACACAAGAATGCTTACAAATTTACAAACAAAAAGTCTATCACAAAGCATGTTCATTTATGAGTGAATGAAAATATATTCTACTTCAATTTATACGATAAGTCACATGTGAGGTTTCAATTTGATATTATCGGAAGATTCCAGCGAACTTTCGTTTGCCATTTTCGGACCATTTTCTGAAGGAACTATGTTAAATAAATCACCAAAAGAGGTATTTTTCTCTCCCTGTGTGTATGATTCTATGCAAAAGTGTGGGGCCCCCTTCAAAAATTGTTGCATCCTCCCCTAGACCTAGAAACATTGAAATAACATTGAAAATGTTTTAAATTGATCTCCTTAATTTTCTTGCTATTGGTTGAATGTCAAAGGTGGATCCAGACTTTTTTATTTGGGTGAAGGGGAAGACATTCATATACCACTCACTTTTAATACCCCCCCCCCCCCTATAATGAATTGTCCGTAGGGCCATTTAAAAAAAAAAGGTTTATTTGCCCTGTACTTATTTCTATTCATTCCGAAATTTTCTTGTCTAATTTATAACTATTTCAACTTCACATGAAAAAAAAAATTCTCCTACAATCGAGCTTTGCAGGTAGTTATAGTATTATTATATACACTGTGCTAGTATGTGAGAGTTGAAATACAGTGAAATTGTTGCTCAAAATTTGGACGACAAACCCAAATTGACATTCCTTATTAAGAGACAAGAAGTTATCAAAATATGAACGTAAAACCTGAAAAACAGTATCATATCGACATGATTAATTCTCCTTGTATAGGATTGCAAGAATGTTTCTACGCATTTTTTATTGCAGCAAATATTATTACACAAAAAGTTATCATGACATGATTAAAGTCAATAAAGCTGGAAGAGGGTGGTAAAATCATCCAAAGTACTAATATATCGATTTTTTTTTTATCTCCTTGCACAAGTCGACATAATTTTGACGTTGTAAACATTTCATTGGAAGATGACACTAATTCTATTTTTCCATTTTGAGGTATAACACAACAACACGAGGCGGTTATACGTTTCCGTAAATAAGTCGTTATAACGATATAATTAACTTGTTACAACGATATATTGTTTCACCGGCAGTGGTGACGTCTCCATATGAGTGAAATATTCTCGAGAGGGACGTTAAACAACATTCAACCAATCTAACTCATTAAAACGAGATACTAACTCGTTAAAACGAGATAATGAACTAGTTATGTCGAGTTGAGTACATGTAGATTTTTTTCACTCTTTCAAAAATAAGCCCAGCCGGCTTTCGTACTACCATGAACGAAATTATTCTAACATGAAAATATTTGAAATCTCCACTCGGGAAGTCTTACCTTTTATCTTCTGACGACATGTAAATTCTCGAAATGTTACGTATAGCTTTGTGTAATCAGATGACAATGTACAGGGATGTTTGTTTTGTTTTTCTCAATTATCGGTCATTATACTGTACCACTGCTTGGTTTATCTTTGTTTTGACAACTCTATCTATATGGGAGGAGATGCAGAAAATTGAAATTCTTACTTTGTAATTGCTCTGTAAGCAACTGTAATTATAACCTCACGTGCAGTGATACCGTAGACTGAAATTACTACTTCATTAACAAATTGTCAGCAAAGTTCCTATTTTACTATCTCTGTACCTGTATTTTCAGCACCAGGATGGACAGTTCTATTGCTCTGGTACCGTAAATGTCTGTTAAGCAAGAACATTGGAATTTGTTTACTTCTAAGTGTCATAGGTGGACAGAGTCCTTGGAAAATAATATAAATACTCATGTATTTTGTACTGAGAGAGGGAAGGAGAGAAGAAAAAGAGAAGTAGAAAGAGTTGGAGAGTTGTTGGTAAACTCTGTACTTGTAATAAAAGTTGGAAAATTAACTTGGATTTGACTCCTAAAGACAAAAGGGGTTACATTTGGTCTTTTTCAGTAATTAAAAATAGCGTAAAGCCTCTTGAATTCAATTTTTTTTTTGTCAAGGAATTCCCACCTTCCTATAATGCCATAAGATTTTTCAAAGTCAACCATTTTAATTTATCCATGATAGGAACATAAATTTTGTTGGAGTCTTTTTCAATAGTTATTGTAAAAAAAAATCTTGTTAACCATGAAATATTTCGAAAGTCTAAGTAATATATGAATAATAAATTATATGATTCGAAATATCGAATCCAAGGGCAATAACTCTGTTTTCATATTAAATTATTTACCAAGTCCATTATGCGATAGATTTCCTTTACTTTTCACAAATATTTTGTATATTTTTTAAAGAAACAGTTTCATGAAATTGTTATGAATATTATTATATTGTTATGCCTATAACCAGTTTTTGTGAAATTATGATAATGCTGTTTGTATAAGGAAAACTGCAATTTTCTGACGTTGATAATAGGTCTATTATGCTAATGCGGAACTTTCGGGATGTGTCCAGAACGACCGATTAGACTTGACGTTTATACACGGTGGTCACGTGATAGTAAGCAAAGTAGGGCAAAGTTGAAATCGATATATCTGGGGTTTCATTAGAAGACGGTCCGTAAAGAGCTATGCACAGTCCCACGGTGACGATCCAAGTCACTATTGGTGCTTAGTACCTGAGCATAGATTAGATGGAAGGAAAAAGGCACATTTAGATGGGTATCCTTTGAAGGAAGGCCTGAAGTTTTACGGATATCCTCAAGATTATTCCCTAGATTTGTTTTCCTCACATAATTTAATCAAATGCATTATCCTATAGGCCTAAATAGTTGTAGTGATTTCTTTCTTTGAAAAATAGCATTTTAGTACGGTAATTTGCTATCAATTAAAGAACTCCATGCTTGTTTACTTAGTTGTTATTGAAATGACATGTCCTACGAACGTTGAACGCGCGATAAAAGTCAAAGTGGATCCGTACCTCGAAAGTCCCGTATTGGTGAAAAATTTATTGATACCGCAACATACTTTTAAATTTATCATTTTTATTTGTTACTAAGATAAATTATTTGAAGAATCAACTATCAAATATAAGATTCAACTTACAATTCTAGAGGAGTGGAATTACCTTACCAAAGCAATAATTTCAAGATTTTTCTGTAATAAATATTGTATCAATTTATTGTGACAATAAAACAATGATACTTTATTTTTCAACACAACGAATACAAATTTTCATTCTGCGCGGTGTCAGTACAAAGCACTTCGTGTTATAAAACAAACAATCGACCTGTAGACCCATGTTTTGTTGCAATTTGCGGAGATAAGCGGTAATATTTACATTAACTGAATTTTTGCTCTTATATTTCTTTTGAAATTGACATGTTGCTTTCATCACAGACAATGAATGCAAACTAGTTCGATCCGGATTTTAGTACCACCTGTCTATGTAATCATTTCTATCAATACACCTTATTATCTTATTTCGAACAGGTTTATATATTCTAATAACCCTGTTTCCATAGATATAAAGAATATTTACCAAATGAAAATATATTTAGTATTAGCGGAGATAATGCGATTTTATATACGACACTACCTCCATTCCGACACGATTTTCCCGGAAAAAATTGGTCCATATTTTTTCATTCCGGTAGGATTTTCAACCATAGTATTATAAGAAAACGTCTTATCAAACTATATATATTCTGATAGCTGTAGTATCGCAGATAAATGGAAACTTTCCCAAATGAAAGAATATCTTAATATGAGTGAGTTATTATAGTTTACAAGAGGACTGCTCAGATTCCTTGCTGAGATTTTCATACCTTTCTTCATTCCGACAGGATTTTCTTATATTTTCCTACAATGCAAGGTGAAGATAACGAACAGTGATCAATCTCATAACTCCTACAAGCAATACAAAATAGATAGTTGGGCAAACACGGACCCCTGGACACACCAGAGGTGGAATCAGGTGTCTAGGAGGAGTAAGCGGTCACACCCGCCGTGAGCCCCATATCCTGATCAGGTAAACGGAGTTATCCGCAGTCAAAATCAGTGTGCCAAGAACGGCTTAACAATCGGTATGAAACACCATAATATAATATAATCCCAGTATATATCCCCAAAAGTTTTATATTTTCTAAACGATGTGATCTGTAGATGGGTGGAAACTTTAAAGTAGATACTGTAACCCAAGTAGTGTGCTTTTACAATATTTCGTCATTTTCCTAAGAAATCAACTTATGATAATACAGTCTTTAATCGTCTTGATGATGAAATGATATTGTCGCTTCTCTTCGATAAATTACATATTAATTATGGCTACTTTAAATTACACTTCCTATGCATTAGTAGCCTACACTGCATCAATTGAATTATGAAAATATTCATTTAATTCAATAACGAATATGCTTCAACAACCGAAGTTTAAAAAGAACACACTATTTATAGTGTATATCAAAGTGGGTTAAAATATTGCAAAAGAGTGCGTGTACTACACATTTATAATTACAAATGATATGTAGGGTGACACAATAAAATGCGCATATAAATGCACCATATATGCAAGTGCGATTTATTTAAGTTACATTAGATATTTAGAACTCAGTCTGATTCAATATTGTCTATGTTTAATGCTAAAACGCGGACTTACAGTAGATCGGTAGATCGCATGATCAGCGAACGTATTCAGGTTTCGGCATTTATAAAACATACTAGATTTACCGCTTTTTGGTAGATGAAAACTCTGGTTCAGTACTTTCTGTATGGAATTCCCAGAAAAAAGATATACGATTCTTGTTTAATAGGTCACAAACAGTTATCACAATAAGTTTGATGTCATTCTATCTACTATTAAGAGAAAAATCATGCAAAAATCGTTATTCGGGACTTTCGGCTTTCGACCGTACTACATTTACTGTTTGCCGCCCACAGGTCCAGAAACGTTCGCAACTTGAGGACTAGGCTATTGCACATGCGCTACATATTGACAACAAATATCTAGCTCGAATTTGTTCAGTTTTTGTAAACAAAAGACCAATCGACGTGTCTCACAGCATCAGTACGTATTACAAACACACCAACCCTAATGATAAGCACATAATTTCTTGATGTATTACAAACACACAATGCACATAATGTTTATATGTGGATTAAACCATTAAACATGCTAGTAAAAATATTTCACAATATTTGCATAGGTTTTAAAACAATGATGATGTTTCTCAGAACATATAGGGAAACTCGGTGCAGTGCCAATGGGACATCCCCCCCCCTTTCAGTTAATATGTGGTACCCGTATCTCAATACTACATGAGCCCATATGGTTAGCTATACAGAGAAAAGTGCATCACAATGACACACTACTGGTACATACCCAATTCTTTTTAGAGATCTCAACAGCCTGTACTATTTACCTATAGTTTTATACTCATCTGTTCAACAATGACTTTATACTGCTCAGTAAGATAACAATGACACATAATAAAATGTGTTATTGAACTACATATGTACATCTTGCAAATTCTGCCTCAATATTCTATGGATTTAAAACGAACCTTCTAAGTAAACATTATTTTAATGTCACATCGATCATTCTAGGGATAGTACATGAATCTAGGATATACTCTGTATTTCTTTTATAGCAAGAAAACATGTGTCTAGAGGAATGGAAGAAATTCACACAATGATTTCAATACATAATTATGCCAAAAATTAGTCTAAAACTTATGTCTTTTACTATCATAAGTTATAGAATACCATAGAATAAAATTATTTCTAATTCAGACCCCCAACAAGGCATAAGATCTTACACACATAAGGGAACAAGCCACCCATGGGCCACATCACTCACCTGAGTCACCTTGGCCCATATCTGAAGAATCTCCATATACATGTATATTTGCATGTAAAACCTTAGTTCCTATTGTGGCCTCAACCTACCCCTGGATGTCATGCTTTTCACAAAGTTGAATCTGCACTATGTCAGAAAGCTTGAAATTATGTAAATGTCAACTTCTTTGGCCCAATTGTTCTTGAGAAGATTTTTAAAGATTTTCCCTACATATAATTCTATGTAAAACTTTGATCCCCTATTGTGGCCCATCCGATCCCTGGGGGCTATGATTTGAACAAACTTGAATCTGCATTATGTCAGTAAGCTTTCATGTAAATTTCAGCTTTTCTGGCCCAGTGGTTCTTGAGGAGAAGCTTTTTAAATTACTTCACCCTATTTTAACATTTTTATGATTATCTCTCCTTTGAAAGGGACATGGCCCTTCATTTGAAGAAATTCAAAAGCCCCTCACCCAAGGATGCTTTTGGCTAAGTTTGGTTGAAATTAGCCCAGTGGTTCTGAAGAAGTCGAAAAAGTAAAAAGATGGACAACAGGCGATCAGGAAAGCTCACACGAGCTTTCAGCTCAGGTGAGCTCAAAAAAAAAAAAAACGAAGACAGAGTTAACATGAATTAAAACAGCACAAAGGTACATGTAGCAGGGGACAATTTCGCACTTTAGGCTGAATCAACTTTTTCAAAAAATGGAAATACCCCATATTTGAAGTGATATTACATGTGTAAAAATGTATACAATAATTTTAGGATGCATGTCAAATGTAGTTGAGTGCTTACTAAAAATGTTGATATACAACATGTAGGTGTCACCATGATTCCTAGGATATAGATGGGTGCAAATACGAAACTAAGACACGTGGTCAGTTGCTGAAGAAATTCTGGTGAAAACATGCAGTGTCTAGCAAAAGGTCTGTAGCTGTGAGGGAAGGTGGATGGCCCCATATTAGAGGTAGATTTTTGAGAAGGGCAGATAGGGTTCTTGATTGTGCAACAGTGTCTAAATCTCCATGTTTGGTACTGTGATGATGTGGGGGTGGTGCGGATTAGCCCAAATGAGGGAAAACCAAATCAAAAAAGGGGAACCTGCTCAAAGCAGGTTTTGTGCACCAGCACCAGTATTTATAGATTACATGTAATTTAGGGCCATAATTTATTAACTACACTAATATGAAATACAAGTATTGACATAAAAGGGAAATGGGATTTTTCATTAGTCTGTCATAATCTGACTTTGGTGTATACCCCCTATCCACATGTTTCAAAACCAAAGAAACTGTCCCATGCCACCTTTAAGAGAATGGCATTTTTTGAAACCCATGGAATTCAGTCAATTTCATTAATATTATCAAGATAAATGTATTAGATATGTAACACAACCCTTTATTTCAATAGATGTATCACATTAGTATCACAATGGTAGACAACAGAGTCAAGGGAGGTAAGCTATGCTTTAGTACTATGGAAAACCAGAATCTGGTCAAGTATCATAGTGACATGTAAGTGCATGTAAATCAGCTTAGTGGTTAAAATAATGTTATTTGGAGTACTTTATATACCGTGTATTCTTTTTATACGCCCGTCTTATGGTATGGTATGGTATGGTATGGAGTTCATGTCCGTCCGTCTGTCCGTCTGTCTGTCCGTCCGTCTGTTAGCTTTTTCGTGTCCGACCCGTAACTTAAATACTACAAGGCCTAGAATCATCAAACATTGTCTGTAGATACATCTTGGGTAGAAGGTGTGTCGCACATTAAAACCAGGTCACTTTGACTTTTCATTAAGAAGATATCCGTCTGTCCGTCCGTTTGTTAGCTTTTTCGTGTCCGACCCGTAACTTAAATACTACAAGGCCTAGAATCATCAAACTTTGTCTGTAGATACATCTTGGGTAGAAGGTGTGTCGCACATTAAAACCAGGTCACTGTGACTTTTCATTAAGAAGATATGGCCATATATGGCAAAAACTTGTCCGGCTCATAACTTGAAAACTATTAGACTTAGAATCACCAAAATTGGTCAACTAATGCATCTTAGGTAGAAGGTGTGTAGCATCCTACTTTAAGGTCACTGTGACATTCAATTAAGGTGATATAAAAAATGTTTTAATGGGTACAATCTATACTGTTAACAATATGTGACGGGCGTATCATGTGCCGTGGCGGTGCTCTTTATTACATAGATTACATGTAGTTTTACTTGTTCTACATGTAATTAACAAATTGTACTGATTCACAGGTCTCAAGTACAGTAGATCACATTTCTTCTCAGCACCATGATGTATATTTATGAAAAAATACTTGTAAATAGAGAAATAAGTCATTTTAGAGACATTTTGTACACAAAAACACAGTTAACACCATTTTCTCATTTATGGGTGGTACTTGTAAACAAGCCACCTCCCCTTTGACATTTGGCTGAATTACGTGAATCTTTAGTTTTCACTATTAGTGCTGGCATAGGATAGAATGTAAGAAGAGAACAGGTATTCAAAATCTTGTTGGGGAGTTGTTTACTTAATTAGAACATATTTCAGGTCTATACATATTCAGTATGTAAAGAAGTAGACAGTGAAGTGGGAAATTTTCTTGATTTTAAGAGCAGTTAGGTCCCTTTATATCTCTCTAATCCATTATTTTCTACACAGGTTCTCATCATTACATGTTCAGCATGTAGCACCACATATACTGTCACTTTTACCATAGATACAATATACTTGCGATATTATTTGTTAGGAACAGGGATCTTACTCGAACACTCTCATCACTCTTAAATGACAACATCATACACAGAAATGTAGGGTTTTTAAATAATTTTATTGCGTACACATTTAGGGCAGTCGACATGATGTATTGGTGTAGTTTCACTCAGAATAAGTCAGATTTGTCAAAAATGGGAGTTGACGTCAATGACATCAGATGTCAGAATTCTTAAAGGTAGCAGGGGACAGTTTCGCACTACAGGCCGGGTCAACTTTTTCAAAAAATGGAAATACCCCATATTTGAAGTGATATTACATGTGTAAAAATGTATACAATAATTTTAGGATACATGTCAAATGTAGTTGAGTGCTTACTAAAAATGTTGATATACAACATGTAGGTGTCACCATGATTCCTAGGATATAGATGGGTGCAAATACGAAACTAAGACACGTGGTCAGTTGCTGAAGAAATTCTGGTGAAAACATGCAGGGTCTAGCAAAAGGTCTGTAGCTATGAGGGAAGGTGGATGGCCCCATATTAGAGGTAGATTTTTGAGAAGGGCAGATAGGGTTCTTGATTGTGCAACAGTGTCTAAATCTCCATGTTTGGTACTGTGATGATGTGGGGGTGGTGCGGATTAGCCCAAATGAGGGAAAACCAAATCAAAAAGGGGAACCTGCTCAGACCAGGTTTTGTGCACCAGCACCAGTATTTATAGATTACATGTAATTTAGGGCCATAATTTATTAACTACACTAATATGAAATACAAGTATTGACAAAAAAGGGAAATGGGATTTTTCATTAGTCTGTCATAATCTGACTTTGGTGTATACCCCCTATCCACATGTTTCAAAACCAAAGAAACTGTCCCCTGTCACCAAAACTACATTGGACAAGAAGGAAGGAGTCACTGCACTTCATATGCTTATACATGTAGTTCAAGTAAACAATTCACAGCTATAGTAGATGACTCATTATAATCATGAAAACAGTTTGCCACCTTGCTCTCTAGAACTAAATAAGTTTTTTCAAAGATATAACGTATTTTCAATATATGACCAATTTAGCTCCTGGGGTCCTAAACCTAGGGTTTATAAATTTCACAATTTTGGTAGAGGGCTCATTTCTTATCATAATCATGCCCCCGGGGAGTCAGGGTCAATGAAATTCCCAATTTTTGTTCCCCTTTACTCATAGATACTTTACAACAAAATTGGTTAGCTGTTCATGGTACAGGGGTTTCAACAGTCTTGATTGATGTCAGCATTTCGCAGATTCTATGGTCGTTATAACGATCTAGTTCGTCAATACAGCCTCGCATTCGGTTAAATGCTGTCTGACGTGTTTCATACCGATTGTTAAGCCGTTCTTGACACACCGATTTTGACTGCGAATAACTCCGTTTACCTGATCAGGATATAGGGCTCCCGGCGGGTGTGACCGGTCAACAGGGGATGCTTACTCCTCCTAGGCACCTGATCCCACCTCTGGTGTGTCCAGGGATCCGTGTTTGCCCAACTATCTATTTTGTATTGCTTATGGGAGTTATGAGATTGATCACTGTTCGTTATCTTCACTTTGCATAAATAAAAATTGTGCTATGTGAATAAAAAAAATGATTTAAAAAGTTAAAGAAATCATGATTTGTTGACTTGATTACAGGGTGTACCAAGGGACAGTGCCTGTTAACAGTCTAGTTATAAATTATTATACCAGACTATTGGTCTTGTACTCCCAGTAACCAAGACAGCTTACAAGTGTAATACTCATGTACATGCATGATCCAGTTGTTTTGAATGTTTTAGATCATATTATTAAAAAAAGAAATTTCTGCCAAATGTATTCTCCTTGATGTACTTTTCACTGAACATGTGCAACCTTTACCTCTGTCCATGCTGACTGGTATGCAATAGTAACAACTGTTTACTACATCTGTATAATGAATACATGTGTTAAGTCTTCTCAAAACATCCATTAATCTTGAGAAAATATTACGCCTTCATTTCACAAAACCCAACAAATTTCCTTGCAGGAATTGATTCATCAATTTGGTACATTTATCGTCTTTACAGGAACTTTATCTCTGTAAAGGAAATTTGGTCTTGTTAATTTTGTGCACAATTTTCATTTTAACAATTTATAGTAAATTATATTAAACAATAAAACTAATTCTGTAAATATTGCAAAATCCATGTGGTAAGGTAGAGATGATATCTATGAGAACTTAATTGGCAATAATCAAGTTCATTACATTTTAATAAGGTGTTTTAAATAAATTTCCCTTTAAAGTGATTTAAATAGCTAATATTGATCTACAGAATTGACCAACTCTGTAATGTATATAAGTTATGTGATGCATAGAAATCTTGTGGTTTTCTACAGCCTATCATAATTGAAAAGTGGGTCTGTATGAAAATCACAAGGTTATACAGCCCTACCAAGTTTCGTGGTAAATGGATCTGATGACTATGTATCTAAGTTTGTCTCCCTGGGCCTCATCAGTCAGAGAAGAGATCAAACTGAGACACCAAATTTGTCATGGATAATCTCTGATACCTTCCTGGTTTCCAATATACATTTGAAATGCATGTATGTTATTACAAGTTTTATTTTCACATATTCTCAAAATTCACATGTTTAAACATTAAAACATTATTCAAGAAACCAGGAAAGTTTCGGCCCATTTTGAACTGAAATTCTGCAGCAATGAAACAAATCATATTAAAATGAATATATTCTCTAATAAATCTGTTAGTTTAAGTTAGTATTATGGGCCTATTCAAAAGTTATTTATAAAAATGTAAGCAAAAAAGAGACCCAAGGGCCACATCGCTCACTTGAGTCACTTGGCTCATATTTAAAGATTTTCTCTACATATTGTATGCAAAACTTTGATACCCCCAACCCTTGTGACCCCATTCTACCCTGGGGGCCATGATTTTAACAAACTGAAATCTGAAATATGTCAGAAAGCTTTCATGTAAATACATGTATCAGCTTTTCTGGCTCAGTGGTTTTTGAGAAAAAGTTTAAAGATTTTCCTTATACATGTATATTTGTATGTAAAACTTTGTTCTCCTATTGTGGCCCCATCATACCCCCAGGGGCAATAATTTGAACAAACTTGAATCTGCATTATGTCAGGAAGCTTTCATGTAAATCTAAGTTTTTCTGGTTCTTTGGTTCTTGAGAAAAAGATTTTTAAAGATTTTTCCGATGTATTTGTATGTAAAACTTTGATCCCCTGTTGTGGCCCCCATCGTACCCCCAGGGGCCTTGATTTGAACAAACTTGAATCTGCATTATGTCAGGAAGCTTTCATGTAAATCTCAGCTGTTCTGGCTCAGTGGTTCTGCAGAAGAAACTTTTTCATATATATTTGTATATAAAACTTTGATCCCCTATTGTGGCCCCATCATACCTCCAAGGGCCTTGATTGGAACAAGCTTGAATCTGAATTATGTCAGGAAGCTTTCATGTAAATCTCAGCTTTTCTGGTTCAGTGGTTCTTGAGAATTTTTTTAAAAAAGATTTTCCCTATATATTTGTATGTAAAACTTTGATCCTCCTGCTGTGCGCCCATCATACCCCCAGGGGTCCTGATTTGAACAAACTGGAATCTGCACTACATTAATGTCAGAACGATCTCATGTAAATTTCAGCTTTACTGGTTCAGTGGTTCTGGAGAAGAAAATTTTTCATATGTATTTGTATATAAAACTTTGACCCCTTATTGTGGCCCCATCATACCCCCAGGAGCCTTGATTTGAACAAACTTGAATCTGCATTATGTCAGGAAGTTTTCATGTAAATCTCAGCTTTTCTGTTTCAGTGGTTCTGGAGAAGAAAATTTTGCATTATATTTGTATGTAACACTTTGATCCCTTGTTGTGGCCCCATCATACCCCCAGGGACCATTATGTGAACAAACGTGAATCTGCATTATGTCAGGAAACGTTCATGTAAATTTCAGCTTTTCTGTTTCAGAGGTTGTTGAGAAAAAAAATTGTATGTAAAACTTTGATCCCCTATTGTGGGCCACATCATGCCCCCAGCTGCCATGATTTGAACAAAGTTGAATGTGCATTATGTCAAGAAGCTTTCATGTAAATCTCAGCTTTTCTGGTTCAGTTCTGAAGAAAAAGATTTTTCCTATATATTTGTATGTAAACCTCTGATCCCATGTCGTGGCCCCATCATACCCCCAGTGGCCATGATTTGAACAAACTTGAATCTGCATTTTGTCAGGAAGCTTTCATGTAGATATCAGCTTTTCTGGCTCTTTGGTTCTTGAGAAAAATATTTTTAAAGATTTTCCATATATATTTGTATGTAAAACTTTGATCCCCTATTGTAGCCCCATCATACCCCCAGGAACCATGATGTGAAAAAACGTGAATCTGCATTATGTCAGGAAGCTTTCATGTAAATTTCAGCTTTTCTGGTTCAGTGGTTCTTGAGAATTTTTTAAAAAGATTTTCCCGATATATTTGTATGTAAAACTTTGATCCCCTGTTGTGGGTCCATCATACCCCCAGGTGCCATGATTTGAACAAACGTGAATCTGAATTATGTCAGAACGCTCTCATGTTTCTGTTTCCTCGGATCTGGAGAAGATTTTTATGTATTTGTAAGTAAAACTTTTATCCCCTATTGTGGCCCCTTCATACCCCTAGGGGTTTTGATTTGAACAAAGTTGAATCTGCATTATCTCAGGAAGCTTTCATGTAAATTTCAGCTTTTCTGTTTCAGTGGTTCTGGAGAAGAAATTTTTTTCTATATATTTGTATGTAAAACTTTGATCCCATGTCGTGGCCCCATCATACCCCCAGTGGCCATGATTTGAACAAACTTGAATCTGCATTATGTCAGGAAGCTCCCATGTAAATCTCAGCTTTTCTGGTTCAGTTGTTCTGAAGAAAAAGATTTTTCCTATATATTTGTATGTAAAACTTTGATCCCATGTCTTGGCCCTATCATACCCCCAGTGGCCATAATTTGAACAAACTTGAATCTGTATTATGTCAGAAAGCTTCCATGTAAATTTCAGCTTTTCTGATTCAGTTGTTCTGGAGAAGAAGATTCTTTCTATATATTTGTATGTAAAACTTTGATCCCATGTCGTGGCCCCACCATACCCCCAGTGGCCATGATTTGAACAAACTTGAATCTGAATTATGTCAGGAAGCTCCCATGTAAATCTCAGCTTTTCTGGTTCAGTTGTTCTGGAGAAGAAGATTGTTCCTATATATTTGTATGTAAAACTTTGATCCACTGTTGTGGCCCCATCATACCCCCAGGGGCCATGATTTGAACAAACTTGAATCTGCATTTTGTCAGGAAGCTTTCATGTAAATATCAGCTTTTCTGGCTCAGTGATTCTTGAGAAAAAGATGTTTAAAGATGTTCCCTATATATTTGTATGTAAAACTTTGATCCCCTCTTGTAGCCCCATCATACCCCCATGGGCCATGATTTGATCAAACTTGAATTTGCATTATGTCATGAAGCTTACATGTAAATCTCAGCTTTTCTGTCTCTGTGGTTCTGGAGAAGAAGATTTTTCCTATGTATTTGTACGTAAAACTTTGATCCCCTATTGTGGACCAATCATACCCCCAGGTACATTCATTTGAACAAACTTGAATCTGAATTATATCACGAAGCTTTCATGTAAATCTCAGCTTTTCTGCCTCAGTGGTTGTTGACAAAAATATTTTTAAAGATTTCCCCTATATATTTGTATGTAAATCTTTGAACCCCTATTGTGGCCCCATCATACGCCAAGGGTCCATGATTTCAACAAACTTGAATCTGCATTATGTCAGGGAGCTTTCGTGTAAATCTCAGTTTTTCTAGCTCAGTGGTTCTGGAGAACAACATTTTTCCTATATATTTGAATGTAAACCTTTGATCCCCTATTTTGACCCCATGGAACCCCCAGGGGCTTTCATTTGAACAAATTTGAATCTGCATTATGTCAGGAAGCTTTCATGTAAATCTCAGCTTCTCTGGCTCAGTGGTTCTGGAGAAAAACATTTTTAAAGATTTTCCCTATATATGTCTATGTAAGAATTTGATCCCCTGTTGTGGCCCCATCATACTCCCAGGGACCATGATTTGAACAAACTTGAATGTGCATTATGTCAGAAAGCTTTCATGTAAATTTCAGCTTTTCTGGCTCAGTGGTTCTGGAGAAAGAGATTTTTAAAGATTTTCAGTTTATATATTTGTATGTAAAATTTTGATCCCCTATTGCAGCGCCATCATACCCGCAAGGATCTTTATTTGAACAAACTTGAATCTGTATTATGTCAGGAAGCTTTCATGTAAATCTCAGCTTTTCTGCCTCAGTGGTTCTTGAGAAAGATTTTTAAAGATTTTCAGTTTATATATTTGTATGTAAAATTTTGATCCCCTATTGCAGCGCCATCATACCCGCAAGGATCTTGATTTGAACAAACTTGAACCTGTATTATGTCAGGAAGCTTTCATGTAAATCTCAGCTTTTCTGCCTCAGTGGTTCTTGAGAAAGAGATTTTTAAAGATTTTCAGTCTATATATTTGTATGTAAAAATTTCATCCCCTATTGTGGTCCCATCATACCCCCAGGGGCCATGATTTGAACAAACTTGAATCTGCATTATGTAAGAAACTTTCATGTAAATCTCAGCTTTTTCGGCTCAGTGGTTCTTGAGTAAAGTATTTTTAAAGATTTTTCCTAAGTAATCGTATGTAAAGCTTTGATGCCCTATTACGGCCCTGTGGTACCCCCAGGGGCTTTGATTTGAACAAACTTGAATCTGAATTATGTCAGGAAGCTTTCATGTAAATCTCAGCTTTTCTGGCTCAGTGGTTCTTGAGAAGATTTTTTAATGACTCTACTCTATAGTTTTACCTTTTCTTGATTATCTCCCCTTGGAAGGTGGCCTGGCCCTTTATTTTAACAATTTAGAATTCCTTTTCCTAAGGATGCTTTGCACCAACTTTGGTTGAAATTGGTCCAGTGGTTTTTGAGAAGAAGTCAAAAATGTTAAAAGTTGACAGACGGACAGACAGACAGACGGATGCCGACTACGGGTGATCAGAAAAGCTCACTTGAGCTTTCAGCTCAGGTGAGCTAAATAGGAGGAAAATTGTATTTGCAAATTTCCGCTTGCATTAATTAACCTGCACCAACATTACACTAAATAAGCACATCTGACACTGCGAGTCTATTACTGGACTGTTGAGAGTATTTGATGTTAACACATTTTATCCTCCAATATAAACATAACTTTATATTAGCATGCACATCAAAGTTGTTAAGGTAATTCCACCCTTCTAGAATTATAGGTTTAATCTTACATTTGATCGTTGATTCTTCAAACAAGAATACCGCAAAAGGTACATAATACGCCCGTGAAATGCTTACATAGGGTGTTTTCCTTGTGCTATAATTTGTATAACTTTGCTTCAGGTAGTATCAGCCATCATGAAGCTGTGACAAACTTTCATGTGAACAAAGTCTTAGCTTAAAAATGGAGATTTCCTCAAAATGGGCCGAGTTCAAAAACCTGTAATTTTTTCAAAAATGGAAAAAAATCAAAATCCTCCCCCAGATCCACATCTTCAATACCCATACAAACACTCCACAAAATAAGATGGTCCTCACTTGAAAACTGTGGGACGAGTTGGGCGGACAAATTATGTACCCTTGATTGAATATTAATTTCCAAATAGACTAAGTTCAAAAACCTGTAATTTTCTCAAAAATTGTACCTATACAAACACTCCACTAAATAAGAGGGTCCTCACTTGAAAAGTGTGGGAGGACTTGGGCAGACAAATTATGTACCCTCCATAGAATATTAATTTCCAAATAGACCAAGTTCAACAACCTGTAATTTTCCCAAAAATTGTAGAAAATCAAAATCCATCCCACATGCACATCTTCAATACCCATACAAACACTCCACAAAATAAGAAGGTCCTCACTTGAAACTGTGGGAGGAGTATGGCGGATAAGTTATGTACCCTCCATATAATAATTATTTTCAAATAAAGGGGCAAAACTCCTGGAAAAAAGGTCGAAATAGATCAACATTGCAGGATGATCTAGAGTGACCCACAAAGAAGCTACAGAGCAAGTGTCAGCATTATATGTGAAAGGGAAATGAAATTATAAAGAGAAAACCCCGAACGGACGAACGTACATACATCGCTGTACCATGATACGTCCCGTCTAAATACGGGCGTATAATAATATATCTTAGTAACAAATAAAAATGATAAAATAAGTATGTTGCAGTATTAATGAATATTTTATCAATTAGCAAACATATACCGGTTATCCACATCAGAAAATAGCAATTCTCCTTAATTAGCATTATCAAAATTTCACAAAAACTGGCTAAAACGATACAATAGTATTCATAACAATTTCATGAAACTGTTTCTTTAAAAAATATACAAAATGTTAGTGAAAAATAAAGGAAATCTTTCGCATAATGGATTTTATGAATAATTAAATGAAAACAAGAGTTATTACCCTTGTATTCAATATTCTTAAAACATGTAATATTGATTATTCATACATTTGAAATATTTTATGGTTTACAAGATTTTTTACAATAACTATTGAAAAGGACTCCAACAAAATGTATGTCCCTGTCATGCATGAATCTTTAAAATTAAATCATTGACTTTGTGAAATCTTACGACATCACAGGAAGGTGGAACTACATTAATAGAATATTAATAATCAACAAATGATCTGACTTCTGTTGTTTGTCTAATCATGAATTCAGTGACAATTCTGCAATGAGACACTGGCATAGAGCTGCCGGATAAGCTCATCTGCCATTGTGAGTCTACTACTGGACTGACTTAGTGCTTGTTACAATTGTCAATCAGTTAAAAAAATGAAATTTAATAACACATACTGCTAGAATGGCATCCTTGAAATCTTTGAAGCAATAAACATTTACATTGATAGACAGGCAGTACACAAATACCTACAATAAAACAAACTGAATCAAAACTTTTAACTGGAACAATTACATGTATATTACCTAGTCTTACAAACTGTTAGATAAAACTGAACATGATTAAACTACACAAAATATTTTCCAAATACCCTTCCCCATTGAGTCTGTCTAAGAGTATGGTTGACATTATCCATTCTTGCATTATGCATGACATTGAAAGGAATAGACATGCATGTATATCTGATAATAAAATGGAATACCTATCTTATTTATCATTTTTAAGTTCCATTTTTGTTTTGTCCACCTTGTCAAATTTCTTACATGCAGAATGGTCAAAATTTCAGCAATAATTGCTTTTGAATCCTTGTTATAATGGTTCTCTCTAATTGTCTGGTGGTGATGTTTCAGTCACAGTTTCATAATGCCCAACCCTACTCTCGTCCAAAGCAAATGAATCCTAGAATTTGAGTTTCCAAAGTCATGTTCAAGAGTCACAACTTGATTACCCTGATCACCACCAACAGTTACTAATAAATTGATCCCAAAATGCCTAGACATTGCCGAAACTGATTACTGCCCTGGAAAAGTGCCTAACTGCCTAAGATTATTTAGTTCCAGTTGAATTTCTGGATAAGTCATAAGATTACCATTAGAATGAAAGAAAACATATGAAAGGTATCCAAAGTTTGATCAGTTTCATGTATTGCTGCATTTCGTAGCTCTTGGTGATGATGTTGTTTTCTATAGAGCGCAAGACTAACAGACCTAAAGAAACAATTCCCATCCCCTACTATAGGTCGTACGTGAAGTCCATATGATGTCAGATATTCATCCTGATGGGTACTTTCAACAGGCTGTCCAGCACTCTTGGACAACATAGGGATTATTTTAGGACTAAAATTAAGAAAATTTAGGGCTAAAATTTGGAATTTCATAACTAAATTAGGGCAGCTTTAGACATTTACATGGTCTTACAATTTTGATAATAAAAGAAACTCACAAAAAATACTCTCCATGCAGGAAGGGTGTCTTCCAGCTATTATTGGCAATAACCTAAATAGTCTGACACATCTTTATCACAAAGCCAAAAGCAATAAACAGCTTGAAACATGAATTCATTGGTCAAATTTAGCTTGAATGCATTTTCAAAATTGCTAAAATAGAAATATATTTTTAAAAAATAGGAATTGACAGGGGAAATGAGGACATTTTAAGGATTTCCAGAATCATCTAACATGTGTAAATGGCCCTCAATATTTATGACTATCAATTACTGAAATCTATGAAAGTGTAGCATCCGTGTTTAAACCCATCCATTAATATTAGACAATAGACTGACACTAGAGTTAATGAAGATTGAAATGGAGTATTGGTCATGGGAATATATTTTATGCTGATATAATATTCAATATTTGTTCTTAATACTCCTTTTCTATGTAGACCTTTCATCCCCTTTATTTACAATATGGTAAGTTTGGTTTTGAACTTGGCTTCTTAATTTTGGAGAGGAAGTAGAAATTCAAAAAGCAGTAAATGACAATTTTAATAAGTCTTCAGCTCAGGCTAACCTGACATCCCCCCGACTCTTACTTATATATATATATATATATATATATATATATATATATATATATAAGTGGAGGTAAATGGTCAGAGGAATCTCAGATTAAATAATTCAGGCTAAGAACTGATGACTAACATATATATGTTACAAACTTTAATTTCTTTTTTAAAAACTTACTTGAAGCCATGACTCAGATGTAGGATTTATAGACACTGGCATCAGGTCAATCTAAAGGAAACCATTGAGGGTAGGGATCCTCTGTTCTCTACAATGAGCATGATAAGACTGAAATACATTTTTTCCACCTGCATATCTTTGATAGAATATTCCTTAAGTAAATATATTCATTGAAAATTGAAACTAGATGTCTCGCACACACGAGTATTCACGAAAGGCAAAGACAATGAACAGTGATCAATCTCATAACTCCTATAAGCAATACAATATAGAGAGTTGGGCAAACACGAACCCCTGGATATACCAGAGGTGGGATCAGGTATAGATATATAAGTGTGTGTGTGTGTGTGTGTGTGTGTGTGTGTGTGTGTGTGTGTGTGTGTGTGTGTGTGTGTGTGTGTTATGTATATATCATCCAGAGATAGGTATAAACAGATCTACACAAGTAGTATTATAATAAAAAAAATATATATATCACAAAGCCGATAGAGTGTACTCAACTAGTTTCTTCAATTCTTCAGGAGTATATGAATATTGTTTAGAGTACATGTGTAACTAAGCAATATTCGACACACTCCTGAGAGAAATCAGTTGAGTATACTCTATTCGCTTTGTGATAGATAGATATATACATATATATATATATATATATATATATATAATTTAATATTTTTTGTATCCTTGTCTCTGATTGGTCAAATTCCAATTGAGGAACGCAGGTTATTTTTGTATAACCTGGTTTGGTATGGGGACACACCCCCTTGACAACCAGAAGCCTGAGCTATTTTTTCTTCTCTCTCTAAATTTACATTGCAGCACTGTTTTCAACCTTCTATGGAATAGAAGATCAAATGTACAATAAGATACTTCGGTTTGATACACATACTGTTTTCTTGTTGTCAATTAGTATCTAGATCTACTTGTGCGCTAATCACTGTTGTAAATCATCTTTCTCTGTATGGTGATCGAATAATTCTAAAATAGATTAAAAGAAAGATATTATATTCGAATTAATGATTTACCAAGTAAGCATCGTCCTGTTCATTTTCAAATACATTTCTCACTGGGGAAAGGGGGGGGGGGGGGGGTATTTCATTGCTGATCCGCCTTTCAACAAAGCACACAAAACAAGCATTCTGAGAGTATTACATGGCAATACAGTCCCCTACCGGTTGCAAAAATGACTGTACGACAAAATTATTCAAAGTTCATTATGTAGGTTATGGTAAAAGGAAAAATTGGGGAACCAGGATAGGAAATCAACTTCTATTCGAGTAGAGACTAGACCAGGAGAAAAAGAGAGAGAGAGATTTATAATTAGGTTTAATTAGGTCTTTAACCAAGTCAATAAACTGTGGCATGTAGGTGATCATGAATGATTTAGTTATATTGTTGTATTACTATGCTAGACGTTTTAATGAGTGTGGCACTCTTTTCTATAGAGAAAATTAACTTCGATTTAAATTCATGCTATTTTTCTAAGTTCAAGGGCCATAAGAAAAATCAACGGACCGAGACGAAATTCGAACTTGATCTGTAACTTGTTATGGCAAAGTAAGGTACTAAATATCAAATGAATATCTGCAAGCACAACCAAAAAAAGTCCGGAAAACTGATAATTCATGCTATTTTTCTAAGTTTAAGGGCCATAACTTAGTGAAAAATCAACGGACTGAGATGAAACTCGAACTTGATCTGTAACTATTTATGGCAAAGCTATGTACCAAATATCAAATGAATATCTGCAAGCATGAATTAGTATGATGTGGAATGTGGAATCTGATTACTATTCCATTATTTTGTTGATCATCATTGATTCAAATACTGTCTAGCCATACAGTATATGCATGTAAATATGTATATATGAATGTAGCGGTCAGCTGGGTTCGATCGCCGATGGCCAGTTAGCTTAGTTTGTAGAGCACCTGACTAGAGATTCAGGGGGCCCGGGTTCGAATCCCGGTCTGGTCCGTTGCATTTTCTACCTTCCTGTTACATTTGGTGCCGTAAACCATCCCCTGCAACTGATAGGTGAAAATGCTTGCCAGGGAATAAAGATCCTGGGTTGATGTCTTCAGGTGTGAAGACATTTAAGGAGGGAAAAATGTAGCGGTCAGCCGGGTTCGATCGCCGATGGCCAGTTAACTCAGTTGGTAGAGCACCTGACTAGAGATTCAGGGGGGGGGGGGGCGGGTTCAAATCCTGGTCTGGTCCGTTGCATTTTCTCCCTTCCTGTTACATGTGTTTTTTGCATGCTTACCTTGTGATATTTTATTTTGTCTGTGATAGTCGGTTTAAGAACTCTGTAGATCCCATGTCATTTGTTACGATTGTATACAGTGTTGACTTTAAATAAAACTTACTTACTTATTATAAAACTGCACAATGTAATATAGTTGAGCTTGACTTGCCAATATGAAATACGATGATCGAGTGCCTGTAATAAACCATTTGAATAAATAACATGCAAATTAAATTGTCCCGAAACATTTAACCTATCGATACCACTAATTTATACTTCGAGCTAACCGACCTACAGAGATCAATTTTATAACCACATTCTCATGCTTGTTCTGTATGTGAAACTGCATTTAAAAGAAATGTTGCAGGATATCCATCTTGAAAGGGCATTTATGATCCGTTTGTTTAAAAATGTACTTTCAGTGAAATAATCCACTAACAACATGATGAATATTAGGCCTACTTCCGAAAAAGACTTTCAAACTCTGTGCCATGTTATATGCAGAAAGTGTCAGAATTAGCGCATGCGCAAGGGTGCGTCCATTTACCCAAATGGACCCAAATGAACCCAAATGGAGGTCAAATGGAACATATAATTGCTACCTTATATGACTAACTTACATATCGACCTTTAAAAAAGTAGATTAGTTATTTATCGAAGTACGCTTTACAAACTTATACCTATGCTTTGTGGAAAATTTCTTACGTAATAATAGAAAAAAATACTAATAAATTATCATACAGTGGGATTGTTAGCCGTTATCAACAGACATAAAAACAGAATATGTCTATAGAGGAATTTTTATCAATCGAAAGAAGGAATATTTTTTAAAAACTTTTAATTTGTTAAATTAAATTGGAATTCAAAATAAGTTAAAAATTGAAGAACTTATTACATACAAAAACAATTGAATAAATGGAACTACTATACATACTATTTACAACAAAACTTCTTACATGGATGGAGCTAATAAAAATCAAATGCATGTATGCTTGGAATCAATAAGACTATATATTATTTACAACAAAAGTATTTAACATGCACTATGTAGATAAAGCTACTTTTTGATTAATAAATCATATGAATGACTAAACTTTACGTAATACCTATTATACATCAAAACAAATATTATCAAAATTGGTACCGTATAAGTTTTACATTTACAACAAAACAACCTTACATGCATTATATATATAAAGCACCATACAAAAGCACATTGAATTATTGGAGCTACCAAATACATACTATTTACAACCAACTTTTTAACATCCATATGCGTGACATTTTATTTCTCTCTTTTTTTTTAATCTATTTTTTTTTTTTGGTTGTTGTTTTTGTTATGTTTTTGTTTTGTTTATGTTTTGTGTTTGTTTGGGGTTTTCCCCTGTTTTATCCTACGGAGACTAGACGTTTTCACTGGCACCTGAAGTATGGATATTACTACCCCCCATTCATTTTATTATACCGGTAGAAGGCCAATCTCTAGAGCTTACAAAAAGCGTGAAACGATTACATGAATCAAAAAGGGATGAGATAGACTGGGAATTCACACATATACATGGAATCTGTTTCAAAATCATGCCAATTGAGATTAGAATCCTAAATATATTTAAAAAGGTTGCAAAACTTGCACGTACATTGTGTAAATCGTTCTCTTAAATCTGTGTACTCTAAACACAATATACAAAAGAGAAACGTGGACAATTTCTTATTTTCTGAAGAATTATGCATAATCGATATTCTTTACGTAAAACAGACTTACCTTTAGAAAGAATAATCAGGAAGAAAAGAATCTTCGTCAAAACTAGTGTTTTTTAAATGTAAAGGTCTCATAATTATGTTCTCAAACACAATAATTTGATTTCTTATTGGTCAATGCAATTTACTTCTAATACGTGGCGATTCTTTTTTATGCAAAAATTAGAGGATATTATAAAAAACGACAATTTCACATATATTGTACACAATTAATTTTTATATATGATATCTATATACTTCAATATGAAATACAATCAATTTTACATATATTGCACACAACTTCATCTTTATATATTTTATGATATCTGTATACACTTTGATATAGAAAGGAATATCTTTTTATCTAATATTATGAAATTTTCAAATACAAATAATTAAATTCATGCATCAATTCATAATTATTTATTTCCATATGTAAACTCATTATGACTCTTTGTAGACTAAGGGATTGGTCAATATTTATTGGGGTGGGGGGAACAGTGCATATTCTATATTTCCCTTTTTTAAAGACTCTATGTCCTATCTTCTAAAGAATACAAAAAAGTTGCTGTCCTATATCAGATGTGTACTTAAAAAGTGTGTGTCCTATTCCAATAAATAAATATATATGTATGATTAAACACCATTTTTACTTCATTCTAAAAATCTCTGGAGTTTTTCATGATTGTCTCTCCAGTTATATCAGCTGAAGGATTCAAGCTCCTGAGAAACTTTCCTTTACTTTGTCACGTTTGTTCAACAATTTGTCTACTGTCTAGTGTTACAAATCTCATTATTTTCATCTTATTTTTTTCTTTTTGTTAAATTCTTGTTTAAAGTGCTACATTTTGCATATTTTTAATTACTGTTTAACTGCATTGTTGTCTCATGTACTTACAAGTATTTTTCACATCTCAGTATTCTCTATGAAAGGTGAAGATAGCGAACAGTAATCAATCTCATAACTCTTATAAACAATACAAAATAGAAAGTTGAGCAAACACGGACCAAGGGATATACCAGAGGCGGGATCAGGTGCCTAGGAGGAGTAAGGATCCTCTGTCGACCGGTCACATCTCTGTGAGCCCTATATCTTGATCAGATAAACGGAGTTATTCGTAGTCAAAATCAGTGTGCCAATAACTGTTTAACACTCCGTATGAAACAATTCAGACTGCATTTGACCCATGCAATGATAGGTTGTAATGGCAAACTATCAAATTATCTAATATGTTTTTAGACTTAAGTTAGATCTGTATCTTTCAAGTTATGACTGGTGTACCATTTTTATTTTCTATGATTGAAATCCCTCCATGCAAAACTGTAATTTTTGCATTTTTATTCACAGTTGAATACTTCTTTTGTGATTTTAAAAATGATTACATGTTTTAATATCAAACATTTTCAAAGGTCCAGTATTTTATTGTAAGTTACCTGTAGTATATTCAATTTGGAGATGAAATAAAGCATGCACACAATTCAGTATTAATATTTTTATAAAAGATAGTTGAATTAAAAGTTTGAAATACTTTATATTATTTTTTTTGCTCTTTGCTACATTTGCAAAAAAATATAGCTGTCCAATCAGTGTTGAGAATAAAAAAGTTGGAGTCCCATCAGTACGTAAGTCAAAATAAATGTGTGTCCTATTACATTTTGCACCCCCCCCCCAACCCCCAATAAATATTGACTGGTCCCTAATACATACTTAAATTTCCATTTCATTATTAATCTATATAATTCATATTTAAATTTCCATTTTGGTCCATTTTGGGTCCATTTGATTTCCATTTGGGTTCCATTTGTGTCCATTTGGGTTCCATTTGGGTATTTGACGTACCGCATGCGCAATAGCCTAGTCAGAAATTGGGAATTCCCTGTGAATGTAAATGGATTTTCAAATTGAAAAGGTATAGAACATTACGTTATTAGGACCACACACACATAAATAGTTTCAGAATATTCATGACTGCTATGTTCATAGATCATATTAATCCGTTAATTTGCTACTTGTTATAAGTGCTGAACGTTTCAGTTTTGATGCACAGTGCTTCCGGTACCCCCCTTCTTGTATTTTTAAATGATCAATTTCTCGGGTATTTCGGACCTATTATTGATGAAATATTTAACTTCAAAGGTTATCTATTTTAATGGAATACACAAATCTCGCATAGAAACCGTTTTTTAAAATGCCATATCACCGATCATATCCTGGCGTTATCGGTTTTCGATAGTGTAATACAATTTTTACAAATTCGATATGTTCAGTGTTTTATTTCTCACCTTAATTCTATCTGTTCTGAACAATTGACCATATTTAATACATATATACTGTTTTTTGCGTAAAACTATCAAAATCCCTGTAGCATTTCAACTTTCTTGGGATCCGCCATGATCAGGGTTTTTTTAAGTGACGTCACCTATTTTCGATAGTAAGTATGGCGCGCTGTTAGTGTTAAAACAACATGAAATAAAGTCTTTTCTCGATTATTTTTTCAATCAATTTGATTACACAAAATAATTTTGAATTCATAATTAACGATTAAAACAACATTAAACAAATTTATCAAGTTTTTTTCTTTCAATTCATTGTGTAAAATTAATTTGCTTGCAGTGTATTACAGTTAAAAATGTTGAACACAATGGGGACATTTTATCTGTGTGTCTCTTCTGATCACCTGAAGGCTGATCTTAAATTCTGAGGACTAAGGGCTGTATCATACACTTTGCACACCATCCTGCACACATCATATCTTGTCACAGAGCGACCAACACTTTGGCGCAAAAATTTGTGAGCTTCCTGCTCATACAAGGTCTCAAATGGCCCAAAACATCCAACATCCATCGGCTGCAAAAGGTGACTAGTATGTGGCGGCAATACAAAAAGAATAATGTTATTTTCACGAGCCCATTGGATTAAAGATAAAGAAGTATGGCTTCTGTGTCCATCATACAAAAGAAGAATTGGCTGCTCTGGGTTCCTAGAGTGGACATATTTGGTGAAGTGGTTCTTAATATAAATATTGAAAATGTCAGTGTTAGAATAGCCTGTATCACTCATGGATCCATCACAGCCAGTAGTAGCACCGTCTAATAGTTCGGGTAGCAATCGCTTACCTAGAAACACCAGATAGGGAGGAATACTGGATCCCAAAGCATTACCACACCTTAGTACAGTTATTGTTTGTGATATCTCAGAAGTCACGACTTGTGCTGGCATCCCTTTAGCTGAAATTATGTTTGGAGGCTTTGATCCACCAGTATTGATTCCTTTTTCGTCAACATTGAATATATGTTCGGGTTTATCCCTCAGTCCATGTCTGTCAATGATAGTTTCTAGTTCTTCAAAGTACTTCTTGATCCATTCTGGTGACGCAGCTTTTGCTCGAAGTTCTGATAATCCTGATGGTTTCACGGCATGAAGTTCAGGCCACCTTTTCATGAAGTTGTAGTACCACTTCATTGTCAAGTCTTTACCCTTTTCTCTGATACCTAGATCTGCAGCATAACCAGATGCTAGATTCAACACTTCTGCCCGAGTGTATCCATATCCTATCTCTGACATGGTCTTCACATGCTCTACCATGTAGGATTCCTGTTCCTGTGTAAACAGTGGTGGAGGTCCTGACGAGACACACTCAATACTAATACGTCCATCTACCCTATTTCTTAAAGTTGTTAAGGGGACTTGAAAACGTTTGGCTGCACCATTGACACTCATACCATCTTTAACCGCCTGGAATGCATTGTTTAATGCTTCTGGACCATAATGTGTTTCGTGTACAGCCAACTGCCAAAAATTTATAGACAAATGGCGGACGTCAATGTCTAAACGTCAACGTAATACGGATTTTCAGTGGCTATGAAATTACAAAGAGAATAAATCTTACCTCAGTATTTTGTTATATGTCCCTTTGATCTGATCATTTTCAACATTCTGGAAGGTAGGGCTCGATAGAGGTTCCGTATGTAAGTAACGGGTATGCTAATCCAGATATCCAGAAGTTGGAATTTAGATCCGCCATTTTGTCTATAAACTTTTGGCAGGTGGCTGTATAATCCGATTTTACTGTATATGAAATCGTTTAGGCACCACAGTTATAAATCCATGTCACAATCATTCATTTAAACACATGCACATTAAAGTCGCAAATTCTCTGTTACATCCCCGGCAGTGATGTTTATTTCTTTTCCCGATCCAAAGGAAACACTTTCATTGAGCTTCACTCTCTTCGGCTCTAGCGGGGACAATGTGGACGGTTTCTGAATCAAATCACTTTACACTCTGTAATTGTTCCTCAGAGGTGCGTATGTAGTTGCGAATAGCAGATGACCTGTGACCAGCTTTTTCCCGCTATAAGTTTCTCGTCAACACCCGCAGCATATAGGCGTGTGGCAGCAATAGCCCGAAGAGAGCGATTTGTAAAAAAAAAAAAAAAAAAAACCCATCAAATCCTGCCTCTCTACACATTTTCGCCCCAATCTGTTGCAGTTGATGTACCCCGACTGGGACGTCGTCGCACCATACATTCCCCTTAGGAGCGATTTTCGGTCTGAGAGATAATGCATTGCATTTTCCACTGCTGGGGCTACAAATGATTAAAAAGAAATTTGTATGCAACAAAAATGAAACAAACAAAATAAACACTGTGAAAAAATTGTTAACATATTTAGGAGAATTTATAGAAATAATGAATAATCTTACCACAAACTCATGTACTTTTCAATCATCTGAATCCATTGCTTCAAGGCACCCGGACTAAATGATAAAAGAGGGCTGCAGCTTCTGTTTTTATACCAGTTATAAGCCTACGTGTCAGTATCATATTATTAGGGTTCCCAGAAAGGAACGTGGGATATCAAATGTTTGTTTTATCGAAAAAATTCTTTCCGAACACCCTTTACGTACCCTCATTCACCCCAAAAAAAAAACCAGTTTTGTTGAGTACAGTCTTCAGACAATAGAAGCCTTCGAATCGCTTTCCAAGAAGAACAAAAGCCTGTTTTGAGGAGTATCGTATTTTGACAATTGAAATGATGAGCTAACATTTAATGAGCGAATTAAAAAAAAAAGAGTTGACCTTGTGTGCCATTAAAGTTTATGAATTCCTAATATATTTAATATTAAAAACAAATCAGAAACGAAAGGTGTAAATATATTTGTCTGTACCAATATATATATTTGTACGTGTTTTTTTTAATATTTATTTGGGGGGGGGGTGTTTAAATGCATTTGTTTTTAGATAGAACAGTGTTTAAGTAAGATACAAGACTCTGATGGTCTATTATGTCGGATACGGGACTGATCTCGCCGCTACGCGGCTCGTGCCAGTCCCGTATCTGACATAATAGACCATCTTCGTCTTGTATCCCTTACTTACATTTCAAGCAAAGAAAATTAGAAATGCATCCTACAATTCGTATCGCCCGGTAATCGTCTTACATATTTAGCAAGTCATATTTTTTTCCTCTCATTTACCTGTCTACGAATATGTTTTATACCGGACCACAATGCAAACTTGTCATTTGATGAAATTATACATTTATAATTTCTCAATGTACGGTTTTGTACTTACATGCATATGCTTTTGAATTTTCTGAGCTCTGTCAAATATGGACTTGCTGTTCACTTAAATAAACACTGCAAAATGTAGCAATTCACACAATCCTGGTCAGGAATGCAAATATAGACCTTTATCTTCACTGGGCGGGTCATGAAGATAAAAATATAGGACCACGTGGTGATTTATAACTATTGTATACGTACGGACATGTACTTTGATTTTAAAAATCAGTTTGTGATAACAAAGTCAGAATCAAAGAGCAATCTAGTTCATTTATCCTTAATCTGGAAGTCATATCTAGTTCATTTATCCTTAATCAGGAAGTCACATTTAGTTCATTTATCCTTTATCAGGAAGTCACATCTAGTTCATTTATCATTTAATCTGGAAGTCACATCTAGTTCATTTATCCTTAATCAGGAAGTCATATCTAGTTCATTTATCCTTAATCAGGAAGTCACATCTAGTTCATTCATCATTTAATCAGGAAGTCACTTCTAGTTCATTTATCCTTAATCAGGAAGTCACATCTAGTTCATTTATCCTTAATCAGTAAGTTACATCTAGTTCATTTATCCTTTAATCAGGAAGTTAGATCTAGTTCATTTATCCTTAACCTGGAAGTTACATCTAATTCATTTATCCTTAATCTGGATGTCACATTTGCTACTTTTTACACAGTGCTTTTTATATAGGTGTGCTATAACATTTTGATATTGTCATATATTTATATCTTTCAGGTCTGTGCATTAAAATGGAAAATATCAATCTTCTGTACAGGTATAGCTGATACGTACAAAAACTTAAAACATTGTTGTGACGTCAGTTCTTTGTCTTGACAGTACTTTATTTTTCATACTGTACTGAACATAGTCCAGTATTATTAAGAGCAGGCCAATATTATGAGGAATACTATTTTAGATAGAACAATGTTTTAAGTAAGATACAAGACTCCGATGGTCTATTATGTCAGATACGGGACGGATCACTCGCCGCTACGCGGCTCGTGCTAGTTCTGTATCTGATATGATAGGCTAACTTCGTCTTGTATCCCTTACATACAAATGTAAAGCATTTTTCACTTCATAGAAAATATCTACCTTCTTCTTTCGATTTATTTAGTGAAGGAATGCCGAACTCGAGTACAAATATCGATGACGTCCCCATTCAAATCCTGCTTTTGAAACCACTAACCTGTATAGTAGTAAAATGTACTTGTTTAACGTTCACCAGGATAACATAGGATGTACCCAATAATTTATAAAACTTATTATAACTGTAGAAATAGACAGAAGCTTACCTTGTACACGGTCAGGTATGAACACGTCAACTGATCAGTGGTTTACTTACATTGTACATGTACGGGATCTTTAAATGTCTTCAGTTTGTCTCCAGTCGTTATTCTATTCTTCAATGTACTTTAAACCTTGTACTGAAATCAATACAGATAAGTTTGAATGATATACGTTTTGATAAAATATATTACAAAAAAATCGATTAGTACAAAGGAATTGTGAACATTTTGATATGATTTTACCCGCCGTGGATAATAACTTCGGAAATGATAGGAGGGATGTTTCTTTATGTTTTACTTAAGCCCGGAATTAAAAGTGAACGTCGGAGTCTTTCGGACAAAACCGGCGGGCGTTGGAAGGATAAAGAACTCTCTCACTAATATGACTGTATGCGCCAAGCAGAGGTATAAATTTTGGCACTTCATCTTAAGTTGATGACGTCTCTATACGAGTGAAAAATGTTCAAAAGAGACGTAAAATGATATATCAGAAGGGACATAAAAATAGCATACCAATAAACAAATACATTTAAGATAGACATACGGTCATCAAATTGACAATATTGAGATCTTTACAAAATCTAGTGCTTAAAATACATTCATTCTTATAAACATTTGTACTATTGCATTACATATCTTTCAATATACACCACACAATCATTCTATCACACTGTACGCTGAGCAATCATACTTGATCTGATGACGCGTTGTTAAATAAATGAAGTCATGAACGTCGTCAGAACGTCATCTTTACTCGTAGTGTCCTTTTACTTTCTAAACGATTGACCCTGACACTGCATGAGAAACATTTGTGTGACTAGATGTCGTGTAATCCTGCGATTGCGCATGTGTGTTGCGGCGTGACGTGTGATAGGGCTGTCGCGCTAGGAGATGTATCACAAATCCATTTAGATATACACTGTATAAGTGTGTATATTGATAGAATATTTGGAATCGTTTCACTTCTGCCCGGACACCATGATTGATGTAGACGACTCGGTTCAAGACATTTACATTTCTAAATTATCTGGAATTAAATGAGTGACCTTCCAGAATACACGTTCAGTTGCATGATTAAAATAATGAGTTAATTTTTGTAGACATACGAATCCTACTCCTCTTAGTACACATAATTCACGGACGAGAAAATTTCTACCCGGCTAAGTCCTGCACCGACATCACGCTGGCACAAATCCCAGAGGAGGTGTATCAGAAATGTCTAGAAAATGACCGGGTCATTCACTGTTTGCCAGATGACGACGACGTGTTGGGACTTAGCTGTTTCTCTATTGTCTGGATAGCAAAAGGTACGTCAATTATTTCTGATCACGTAGTTTACGAATGAAAATTATTGAAATTTATTTATTAGATACAACACCTTTACTCGTAGTGTCCTTTTACTTTCTAAACTGACTTCGCTGTTTAAAAGCTGATTTGCATCAAGTTATTTTACACCCAATCGCACACTTCCATTTGATAGGAAATCGATACATGCATTGATATCTGGGGGATTTAAATCAAACTCGAGAATATTTTGTTGGATATGTAGACGTTCAGCTGAGCCAGAACCTCTATCTTGCAGTATTAAGACGATTTAATTTTACTTTTTTCACAGTGTAATATCAGGCGATCGTATTCAAAATATTACCTAAACGGTTGAAGTATTACCATGAATAGTGAAAATATTTAGAAATCATTCCAAAAACAACTGCCAATCAAGGTAATGGAAGAAAAACTTAAATGAACAGATACTTATGTGAATTGATAAATGTAAACCTGTATCGTAAATTTCTATACACCAGTCCATTCTGTCTTATGTTACGAGTCTTTGGAGCAAAGAGAGGGTTGTAGTTATAACGATTAACAGACTGAGAGATAGACGGTAAACATATCTAAAGTATGCTGTAGTATTATTCTGATAACAATGATACTTGTAAAGGAAGATGGAACCATCCTAATGTTTTAATTTGTAGCCATATGATCTAAACGTACACACAGATTGGGTACCATTTAGTTCGCCTGAATTTAAGGCTCAGATAAGCTTTTCTGATCAACTTCTGTCTGTTTGTCTGCCCATTTTCCTGTCTGTCGAAATATTTGAAATACATGAAATATGCTCCTTTTAAACCTTTGAATTCTTTTAAGTGCTGTACAGATTGTGACATGGCCCTTGGCCTGGAAATTGTGCTTGCCATTTTCAGTTTGATGTATACTGCAAGAAACCTTGCAGTATACATACAGGTATATTTATACAATAATCAATCTACTGATAAGCGGAAGCATGTTTGTAAGTACAAAATTATACTTCAACTTGACCTTTGATCTTGTGACTTGCAAATCAAGAAGGGTAACTACAACCACTGTCTCAAGTCTACTTTCTGTCACATGATTCTCAAGATATCAAACAAAGAATATTTTTCGATATTATAATATTCATATGGAGACGTCACCTTTGCCTACGAAAAGCTGCAAAATATAGGCCTGTGTTCGGCGCCCAACACATTTTCCTCACGTTGGACTTTATTGAGATATCATGGGGAATACATTCATTCCGTATAATTCATTCTATTCTATTCTATTCTATTCTATGATTCATTCTATCCATGTTACATTTAAACATAAATCTGGTTTTCATTTTCATCATATTTTGTTTAAATGTAGCAGGTGTCATTAAAACACATGCAAAATGCATATTTGTTACAATTTATATTTTATTTTGAAATATTTCGTCTCTCGCAATTTTATAGTAAACGCACATTTTCTTACCACTCTATCTACAAAGGTGGTGTGAGTTCTTGCAACTTGTACCTGTTCTCAGATGCGTACAGAGCTTTCGGGATCGGCAGAAATTTGTACTCTAAATTAAGAATCCAGTTTTAATTAACGAGTTGCATGCCCTTTGTTTGAGAAAATTCCGTTTAGAGTACCACAGAAAATGGCTGAATGATCTCTGTGACGTAGGTCATCAAAACAATTGCAATAGGCGCTTCCGCCTAAAAAGAATTCATAAGCTGCTAAGGCGGGTTACTATTTGTTCTGCAATGCTTACTACCTTCATCAGCCGATAAAACAAGAAAGAAATTTTATTGTTTATATTGTTATGCATTTTTTGAACATATAGACTAGATTTAAGTGATAAAATACCATATTGTTGACCCACTCGTTACTTTAATTGAAAGATCGAATTAACCTTGTGACCTTGACAACGTTCTATATTTGGTAATGGTTATACAGATCAAAATGGATTGAACTACTTAGCAACAAACATGTATTCATTGTCTATAATGAATCAAAAGAAATATAAGGGAAAGGGTTCAGTAAATGTAAATATTGACTAATTAAATAAGAAATGACTTGTATGGTTATTGCGTTCAAAACGATTTGTAGATTATGTTTGGTTTTATTTTTGTGACTAAAACACAAAACCATCATGTTTCATATTCCATAATCCAATATCACAGGTATGTGTCCGTATTACAACAAGTATCAAGGAAACCTGCATGAGAAGCCATGCACAGGGGATGCTGAACTTTGCCCTCCAAAACAGTTCAAGTCTCCATCGTCAGTCTTATGTAAGTAGCGATTGTTTAACATAGTTACATATATACTTTATACACCATATTTAACTTTGCATTCGGGGTAGATCAGTGGTAGAGAGTTCGCTTCATAACTCGGAGGGAGGTCGTGAGTTCGAGCCCCGCTCGTGTCATGGCCGCGTCAAACTTAAAGCTGACATGAATTAATAAATACGTACACCTTTCTCATCTTATCCGCCATATTTCTCTCAGATAGCCTAATTTACTCTACCCGTATATACCCCAAATGTGATTGTCACACCTGAGTGATTTTTCTAGGTGGACTCGACCAGTGCACATCTCCTATAGTAATATATAGGAAATGAGAAACAAGTAAAATCACATTTTAAAACATTATGCTTTGCTCAAAATTACAAAATATTTATTGTATACCAATGCAACATTCTGAAAGTTTAGATAATTTTGACAAAATTGCGAAAAAAAGCTTTTCTTGCATACTTGCAAGTGCATGCAAGTATTTGCAGTTTCTTATGAAATAGATGCGGAAAAATCATTTGCCAATTACATACTGATAGAATGGAATAGGCAAAGAGCATAAAATATATTATTTATATCAATTCTTGCAAAATAAAGGTGCATGCCATATGCATAATATGCAATGCACATAGCATATTCGCCAAAAAAAAAAAAAAAAAAAAAAAAACAACCCCGTATCATATACGGACGTCTACTCAACAGGTATCGGAGATGTGCACTTACCGAAAATATTAAATTCTCTTTATTCTGATAAATCCACAAAACAAAATGATAAACTCCATTTGTATCTCGTTAGAACTTTACAACAGGTTGTCGTTCCATTATTCTAACATACAAAGTCAGTATTTTCTACATGCGCAGTTCAAACTAATATTTTTTTTTAAACTGTAATGAATTCAATTATAAGCATCAACTCCTGTAAGTTTCCAATATATTGTAATTCATAATTTTTTAAATAGCTGGAAATTTTTAATGCTTGTAAGCTTACATTTATATAAGTGATCAATTTTCTTTCCTTCTGTGAAGTGATATATTGTACATCGAAGTAGGACTCTCTCTCTCTCTCTCTCTCTCTCTCTCTCTCTCTCTCTCAATGAATATGGACATACATAGACCGTAAATAATTACATGGTTCCCAAAGAGAAAATAAAATTATATTTTCGTTTATATATTTCCTTTTATATGTGTCTTTGTGTAATCAATTGTTTATTATGGATTGCAAATGCAATACCCGCATTTTCACACAGGTGTATATTTCGATCATTATTCCCTTATTTATATATCCAAGTTTGTATATGATCAATAAATTTTGAATTGTGCACGCAATATATCCAACCAGATGCTCGGTGTATATCATTAGATTCTGATTTCTATAAACTGCAAAATCTCGACCAGACAAGCATTCAATACAGGAAAAAAAAATTGACTGACATCTCCCCTGATTGAAAACACCCTGTTTGGCACGGGTGAAGTGTGTCGCAGCCTGTATAATGGAAAAAAGTAAATTGTCAAAAACGTGGGGGAGAGCAGACCAGTCTCCCTGCCCACCCAAACCCCCTGTATACGTGCCTGAAACAACATATCAATTCGTGTTGAAAGAAAGGTGCATACCTGCATTTCATTAACTTCCAAAGGAGTTCGAATTTATGTGTTCCCCTATTAATTATTTTGTATGTAAGATTCGTTCCCGAATTTAGAATCATGCTTTCAGTCAGAGCAGAAATGAATTCATTTTGAAGTACATCTAGTTTGAATGTAAATGTGGGGTTCCTTCTTTTAATTTCATCAGACTTATTAGAACCCCCTCCCCAAACTATGCAGCTTTGTTTTTATTGATATCTAAATCGGTATATGAATCCGGGTATAAATTATATCATGTTTTTTCATGATCATATAGTTATTGATACTAATAATAAAAAAGGAAAATGTTTATACTCTTGCCTTTTGCATATCCTACTAATGCATCACAGTATATTGACGCTATCATATCAAATAAAACCTCAACACGAATTTTACTGCTTTATGAATACTAACATCTTATCGAATACATTTGAATTTGCAATTTCGACGCACAGAGGTATGTCTATTTTCAGAATATATCCATTGTGCCAGATCTACGAAATGAAAATATTTATGAATAAATTACACTCAAGCCTGAAAGTAATCATTATGGCATGCTACAGAAACGTTAAAACACACATATGATATTGTCCTGCAATGCATGCATGCGATTTTTCTGAAGACATGTATTTATGTATTCGTGAATGAAGTTCCTACGCATAAAAATATCTTGATTTTATACATTTTGTTTTGTAATTTTAGTTTACCATTCCTTACACTGCGTAAATGAAGGAAAACTTGGTAAAGGGTGCAATTCTACACCATAAAATCAGTATACATGCATGTGTTGCAATGCGAAATGTACACGTGATAACCAGATATGTATCGTCATTTTTCAGGGGGGGGGGGGGTACAACAGGAAGGGGGGGAATGGAAAATTGGATTCTTCAAAATTTCTTGCCATTCAAAATAATAAAATAAAACAAAAAAACCCAAACAAACCAAGATGTTTGGTCTGATGTTCAAAGTCCTAATGTGGGGGTGAAGGGTTAACGAGTCTTTTACTTTAGCTACCTCAATAATTCCCCCCTACACCTCATTTTTTTCAATCGTTGGGGTGGGATGGGGTGGTTAGAGTCCTCTACTATGAGTGCCTCATAATATCTTCATTTTCTTATTTGGTGGTGGTGTGTGTCGTCTACTATTATATCAGAACTTTTAAGCTGGGGTCAAGTGGTATTACAAAATAACAAATAATGGATATTGTTATTAAAGGTGGGGGATAGCCACTCTTGTCCCCCCCTCCCTCACCTTGATTCTATGTGCTTGATAATGACGCATAATATGATAAACTCAATTATTACATTTTGCATTAGCATAATTAATTTGCGTCGAGTTCAACGCAGAATGCAATAACGCAAAATGGCATATATATATATAAAAGATCTATTCAATGCCAAATTGGCATAAAATGAAGTAATTGAAAATAACATGATTTAAAGATATGTTTAATTATTGCGTGCTATAAGTGAATCAAATAAATCTGTATTATCAATTAATGAGAGCAATATTGAGTTACTGTTCTCTTATATTGAATTAAAGATATCATTTGTCTTCTCTCTCTCTCTCTCTCTCTTTCTCTCTCTCTCTCTCTCTCTCTCTCTCTCTCTCTCTCTCTCTCTCTCTCTTTCATCCCATGCACTCGTACAGTGTTGTATATGCAAATTATATATGCATAAACAATTTATGTACCTAAATGATTATCTGATTTATAAATCTGCAATACTCTGACCAGTAAATCATACGGTATAAGGATTCATGCACAATACAGGGTAAATATTATACTCTGATACTTCCCCTGATTGAAGATAGCTGATCGGCACGAGCTAAGTGTGTCGCAGTCTGTACAATGGGCAATGGCATTTAGTGTTGGAATACAAATGGAGTTTATCGTTTTGTTTCACGGATTATGCAAATAAAGGGAGTTTTACTACTACTAGTATTTTCGACAAGTGTACGCGTACATCTGCGATCCTTTACAGATATTGCGAGTAGACCCAGGTAAATAGTCGTCCGCATTCGATGCATTTTCATGGCGAGCATACATGTCATGTGCATAAGTACAGTAGTATTTATGTATTTGTATTTTGCTTGAAGTAAGTGTGAATGGTATAAATTTTATACTCTTTGCTTAATTCATTTTATCAATAGATAATAGATGAAATATTTCTTCACGTTTTTGTATAGCTTTGACATATTTCCTGCAAATGTACGTACATTCACGTAATGAAAAGGCATTCTATATTTATTTATCCAAACCATAGAGATGCTTTACTACTGTACGATATGTTTATCATAAATTTTAGCACTGCGTAGTGTTCCAAAACGTGATTTCATTTCTTCTTGATGTCCTATAAATTAGTAACGGAGATGTACATGTTTACCTGTCGAAGCTACCCGCACAGGTAAATCGAAGACACTGATGTGAAGTGAAGCGTAGATAAACTCGTCCCCTTATATACCATGCGAACCTTGATACATATAACAATAGAATATCCAACTACATGTAATATGGCGGATTAGCAAAGAAATATGGCGGACTTATAGAATTATACTACATTTATTAATTCATGTCAGCTTTAAAACGTACATATAGGTAGTGTTTGCTTCTTCACCAAACGTTCGGCATATAGAAGTGAGAATCGCGGGTCTTTGGGATATGATATCTATTATGGAAGTCCTTTGTCATGGTAGGCATTGGCAAGTTAATGAAACCTCACTGTTCCGCGATTTGGTGAAGGCGTCAGTCCAAATATCCAGCCAAGACGAATCTCGGTCCAGATTAATAAGCGTTAAGCATAGGACTGCACCCACAGCTGGTGACGTCTCAATATGATTTGTTTGTTTGATGTTGGTAGGATTGGTTAACTATATATTGTTAACCGAATGGTGACTGTATTATCAGTCATAATACTATTCATCTCATTGCAATCCAGCCTCACCCTCCAACACCTCCCAAATGCACCAACATAATGAAGTTAAAGTGTGTTGTAGTAACATACATATGCTCCGTATGGGACGTATGGGTTGTACCATGGTTTAAAAATAAATATAAATAAATAAGGACCGTCGTATACCAACACGTCTGATGACTGTGGTACTATCTTTGGATGGCCGGACACATACATGTGGTCATGGTAGGCATTGGCACGTTAATGGAACCTCACTGTTCCGCGATTTGGTGAAGGCTCAGTCCAAATATCCAGCCTAGACGAATCTCGGCCCAGATTAATGAGCGCGAAGCATAGGACTGCACGCACAACTGGTGACATGTCAGTATGAGTAAAAAATTCTAGAAGGGACGCAAAACAAATAGTTTGCATTCTGTAATCTTGCTCTTTTAAAGAAATGCTAATGAAAACAATCATTATTTTTATACTGTAAATTCAAAAGACATCAAATGATCATGTATTGATGAGTCAATTTAAAGAGCATGAAAGAGATGGTGAATTCACTCAGAAACTACTCTTTTCAAAGACAACCAGTTGACAGCATATATAAATATATATATATATATATATATATATATATATATATATATATATATCTGGCACAAAAAAATTAAAAACGAAAAAAAAAAACCAATCATCGGCAGTGTTCCCTTTATGCAGTGTGTATTCTTTGCATCCGGGGTGTTTAGTTGATGCTATTGATTTTATTTGTTATTGTATGATGATTTTTTTTTAGTGTTACTCTTTATTCCTTTTATGCAGTCTCTAGTGTTAACAATTATAGTTTTTATTTTTATTCTTATCTTATTGTGTTATTTGATAAATTTTCATGCTCATGGCGGGTATGACCTGTCGACAGGTGATACTTACTCCTCCTGGGCACTTGATGATGATCCCGCCTCTGGTGTGTCCAGGGCCCATGTTTATTCAACTTTTTAATTTGTATTCCTTATAGGAGTTATGAGATTGATCACTGTTCATTATCTTCACCTTTCATGTATGTGCAAGCCACTTGTGTGTGGCTTTGTAGTCATGCTACAATGTACTTCACTGTCTCTCTCATGTCAAATATCATTTTGGTACTACATTACATACAAGTGAGAGAGAGAGAGAGAGAGAGAGAGAGAGAGAGAGAGAGAGAGAGAGAGAGAGAGAGAGAGAGACGTCTCTAACATGAACAGCTTTGTATTCACTATTTGTATTTACCTGAGGATGAATGTTAAAATCCAGAAAGCGCTAGTTTCAAAATTTGATAAGCATCATAGTTATTTTTCTGTTTAAAAAATTAATAACTGCATAACTGGCAATATTGTGTCCAAATGAAATCAAAAACGTCTTCAACAAACTTGCACGTGCATTTCATGCCATGGGAAATGCGTTTCTCATCACAGTTTATGCTTTTGCTTCCATTGCACGATTTTCACTCAGGCATCGGTGTCTGATTCTTTCTAAAATTTCAAACTCACTTGAGTGTTTACACTACGTTTATCAACACAATGCCCCCTCAACGTGAAAGGCGTCGCCTGACGACAGAACAACCGGGCAGATGTATTGGAATGCTTGACGCTGGCTATTCAAAACGTGACGTTGCAAATGCACTAAACGTCAGCCAGAGCGTTGTAAACAGGGCCTGCAATCGACAGCAAACTTTTGGTACAGCAGCACACTGACATGGGGGTGGTCGTCAGAGGTCGATAACCCAACGTCAAGACCATTTTGTGGCTCTTCAGGCACGACGTCATCCCTTCTGGACAGCAACCAGCCTACGTAACGACCTCCTGAACGCCTCGGGGGTGAATATGTCCACTCAGACGATACGGAATAGGCTTCACAATGCAGGTCTCAACTCGAGAAGGGCATGTGTTTGAGTCCCTCTGACTGTTCGACACCGGCTGGAGTGATTGGACTGGGCTGAAGATCATGTCACTTGGACACAGAACGATTGGGTTCAAGTTCTGTTCACCGATGAGTCCAGGTATTGTTTGGACTTTACAGACAGGAGGCACGGAGTGTGGCGACGACAACGTGAACGTTTCCATGATGCCAACATCAGTGAATATGACCGTTATGGTGATGGTTCCATCATGGTCTGGGGTGGAATCAGCAGGGATGGAAGAACAGATCTTCATGTCCTGGAGAGAGGAACAATGACGGGGATGCGGTACCGGGATGAGATCCTCAATGTTTACGTCAGACCCTACGCTGGTGCTGTTGGCCCTGAGTTCATCCTGATGGATGATAACTCCCGTCCTCATCGCGCCAGGGTGGTGGAGCAGTACCTTCAGAAGGAGACAATTCTCCGTATGGACTGGCCAGCGCGCTCGCCGGACTTGAACCCGATTGAGCATGTATGGAACATGCTGCAGGTTGCCCTTTCACGCCGTAGAGCACAACCCACGACTTTGGCAAAGCTCGGAAACGCCCTCGTGGAAGAGTGGAACAAACTTCCTATTGGAAACATCCGGGTGCTTATTGACAGCATGGCTTGACGTTGTCAAGCCGTCATTCATGCAAGGGTAGGCCATACCCGGTATTGACACTTCATCGACCAAGTGTAATGTTCATATGATCCAGAAGGAAATATCAGGAATTGGTAGGCTGTAGGTTGGGTCTTCTACATATATTCTCCACCACTACGAGACTAAACATGATCTTGCTTTTGCGAATAGATTCGCAAATAGATTCATTTTGTTAATTCGTATGACCGTCAGTGGAACAAATGGATCATACAGTTTTACACCTATAAAGCGACTGTTTAAATGCCTTCTATTAAAATATTTCACTATGTTTCGTGTATTTCAGACAAAGGCTGTTACATAAAAGAACCCACAACAACAAGAGCGACACCTACCATAGCAACGACAACAGCCATAGCAACGACAACACAGTCAGTGTCGACTGAAAGCAGGGATTCAAACCATTTAACCCATGTACCAATGTCTGGAATCTCACGGTAACGAGTTCATCAAGTTTTGAAATTGCTAAAAACCCATATTTACCACATTTTCCCATGAAAACACCTTTATTTTTACATTACTTGACAATTCATTGGGAAAACTTACACAAAAATGAAATTTATTAAAATATAGCATTCCGTGGGGATCCGGGTTAGAATAGGTCCTCAGTACCCCTTGCTTGTCGTAAGAGGCGACTACATGGGGCGGTCATTCGGATGAGAGCGCAAAAACCGAGGTCCCGTGTCACAGCAGGTGTGGCACGATAAAGATCCCTCCCTGCTCAATGGCCATAAGCGCCGAGCATAGGCCTAAATTTTGCAGCCCTTCACCGGCAGTGGTGACGTTTCCATATGAGTAAAATATTCTCGAGCGGGACGTAAAACAATATTCAATCAATCAATCAATCCAAAATATAGCATTTCATGTTTTAATCACTTGTTTACAATGTTTGTTTTTTTAATCAAATAATAGAATCACAACAAAATCTTACTTCATTTGGTGTGTCCAACATCTTGGGTATCCTATCACCTTAAAAATACTGTGTTTGCATGGGAATGTCAACTATTTGATCAAATGATAATGTAAATAGGTTATTAATGCATGAAATGCACCAACAAAAAGACATTCATTTTTGGGGGAAATTGATGTTTTCCCATTGAATTTTCAAGTACAGTTATGTGAATTATACAAAATTGGAGACTTCATTTTGTAGTAGATCTTCGTATTTGGGAATATTAAAACATTTACAAATAGTTGTACAAAATTCAATAACCAATTCATTTTAGGTATCCTATGTTCTTTATTTGATATTACAAACAAAAGAATGAAGTACATGTACGCAAAAGAGCCCAATTGATAGGACATTTTACTAATTTTATGATTAGATACTTCTTCAAATGAATCATAGATAACTGATAGTTTATATGCATATTATCTTATGTGATATATAGTGAAATATTTTAAGCATACTGCAATTATGTCTTAAAAGTTGTTGTCACCTCTCCAAATCAATTTAATTGTATCATTTTTCTTTCAGTAATGAAATCATGTTGGAAATGAATTCCTGTTCCACAGAAACTGGTTTTTTGATTTTCTTTATCCTCACTACTGTCTTTCTCGGTATGGTTATCGCTGTGTTGAAGATACAGAGATTAAACAAGTTCTGCAGAAATATAGGTAATTTGGAATAAGAAGTGTAACTTAATTCTGCTATTTAATGATTTGAGGAAAACATATGGCAAATAAATCTAGGAAAATTGACCTATGCCAGGATGATAATTTTATGTAATGTTTAGCCTGGGAAATGAAGAATTCAATCTGTTTTCATCAATTTGAAGCTCGAGGAAATTGAGACAATCAATAAGTAACACACAAATAAAAGATTTTAAGAATATAGGTTATGATTTGTAGGGTATATCGCCTTAAGAAAGCATTGACACACAGAGAGACTCCTTTATTATTATTATTATTATTATAGGGCTCACGCATTTTCGATATTGGGCCCTGAATCTGTTTATCATTTAAGATTTCTGATATATCTTTTTGACAGCGAAAAGCTGCAGAAAAGAACATCCAAAAGGTAAGATTATAATGTTATTCAATAAAAAATGTAAAAATAACAAACTGTTCAAATTAATAAATCCTGTAAAATACAAAATCTAGAAGAGAGCAAACAAAACAGCAGAGCTGGGATCACATGGCATTAGGTGTCAGCATCCACTGTACAATGATAATTTTGATATAATATCATGGTTTTCACCATGTTTTAGTTTTGGGTGTTGGATGTGTTGTATTAACGTTCTAATAACGGTGTACTATTCACACCTCAGAATCACGTGTATGTTTTGTAATCACGCCAGATTGGAAGCTTTTAGTAGGGGTAGTTACCTGGTAGCTGTATGATAACTCGGAAGGGAAGTTTATATTTACGGCAAGTTTAGGGGTTAGACTATATCACATACAGCTAACAAAAATAGCATGTAATGATTGATTGATTGTATCTTGTTTAATGTCCCTCTCGAGAATATTCAACTTATATGGAAACGACACCAAAACCGGTGAAGGGCTTCAAATTTAGAGCTATGCTCGGCGCTTACGACTATTGAAAAGTGAGGGTTCTTTATCGTGCCACACCTACTGTGACACGGGACATCCGTTTTTAAGGTCATCGAGGACTCTTGACATTTACAACTGATGCCGAGCGTTTGGCGATGGAACTGTCACTACCTGTTATAACAACTTAGGTCTGTCGCGGCCAGGTTTCGAACCCCGACCATCTGCTTGCGGAGCGAACGCTCTACCTCTAAACTGTCGCGGCGGTCAACATGTAATGAAAAGATGATAAAGGAAATAAAATATTTGATACCACGATATCTCAATGAATCGTTTTTCATCAGCATTATCACGGCACCAGTAAGAGAGTAGGAATTACATCACGCGCTCGTCCTTTCCGTAACCGGTTACGGAAATAGCCGAGTAGTTACAATTGGGGAAGGGGGTAATCGTTTTGTAAGAAGTAATTGTGATTTTACCGATATAACTGCTTTTGTGTACTTTTATAACACCGTGCAACTAAATCGAGAAAAATTAAAGCAGCAATAAATATATCTGCATTTGATTTTTTTGCAAAACGAACGGTACATAGTGTTTTTGATATCTGTAAATAGAAAAAATATTGCTTACATTTCTTGTGCCTTTTAAGTGGTGTGTACATTCAGAATACGATTGTTTTAAAAGAATAATTCAAGTATCAAGGCGTCTCAATCTATGGATACCATCTCAGTTTTTGTACAGGTATTATAGAGTAGAACCGTTAGCCAGATGTTCTCCAAGAAATCTTTCCATGAAGTTGGGTTTTATCCTGGGGAAATATCACAACTGAGTTTGGTTCCCCCAGAAATCATACTGTAGAGGAGGTTTCCTTCAAAATCCTACTATTGAGTCGGGTTCCCTGTGGGAATTCCTATAGTCGGATGAATAAATATTTTATGCAGAGAAACAATTGTGTAGAAAAAAATAATGACGATCCCTACTATAGGAAATAATATTGACAGATAAAAAGAAAAAAATATATATAGAGATAGTCCAGTCTTTTTTTTCTTCTTCAAATTATTGTAAGTTAGGTGGACATTTTGAAACTTATAAGATTTTTATATACATAAAATTATAATCTTTTTTCAACTCTTTTGAATATATTCAACTTCCACTGCTGATATTTTGTTCTTAATATGACATGAAATTCCATCTGATGATCCTATCATCTCCTCAAGTCTGCACTTCATTTTGTATATATCAATTTTAAGAGCTAGAAATGATATAAGATTGGTAAAGAAAATTGTTTTCACATTCACTTCAATATAGAATCCTGTAACAATAATTTTTCATGACACCTTGAATTAAGATTCAACTAACAATATTCCATATCCTTTGAAGAATTTGACATTCATATAATAAGTGTCTATTTTCCAACTTTATCCAGGGAAATCCTACTACAGAGGAAATTCTACTAAAGAATTGGGTTCGGAATTGCTATAATTAGGTTGAGCTTTCCCCTCACTGTCAGTTTTCCCCAAGGGAAAACTTACTATAGAGTTGCGTTTCTCTTGGGGAATCGCATTATGGAGTCTAATGTCCGCATTTCCTCCGTTACGAAAACGTGTTATAAAATTTTGCATTTGTATGGAACTGGACTTCTCATACTACTTGTACATCAATTGAAATCTAGTTATGATAATTTTCAAAATTTTGTTGTAAGACTTCATGCATTATACTAGTAACTTTGCAAAGAGTTTGTGTGCTAGATGTTCTGCGTTAGAAAAAAGATATTCAAAGATTTTTAAGATGCGTTTTGATTGTGCGATATCTTTCCCTGGGGCCTGAATTCCAGAAGGTAAGAGTTTCACAATTTTGGTGGACGCCTCTGCTCTTTATTACTACACACTTAGTGGACTATGCTTAGTATTCAATAGATTAGAATAAATGCTATTTCATTTCATCACTCTTACAATAGCCTCGCTTTGGAGCTTGCCTGGATACATTTTAACATTAACATTTAACAGTCTGAATATTCTTTTGCCAGACAAATATGATGGAGAAAGTATGAATGGTGGAGAAAATATAAATGGTGGAGAAAATATACCAATGGCGGAAGGGAACAACGATGCAAACGCTTGAAAGCAACTTGGAATCATTCTTTCAAAGAAATTGAATGCTGACTTTGGAAGTTCATGGTATATCACAAGTTATAGTTGTCAGTTAATTCTTGCTGCATGATTGGGCCGTCTTTAATCATTTTCTCTTTACGTGTTGCGTTTCCAACAACTGGAAGAGTCGGAGAAAAGCTTGTTGATACATCATATAACGAACCTCAGTCAGTGGTAGGTGTAGAAGATGTTACCGGTGTTGCGACTCCCCTTTAGTCAATTTTGCCCTTTATGGGTTCTTTACTCCTCCTCTTTGGTACATCTTCCGGTCAGAACCCCTCTTTGACGATTTACATGATCCGCTCCTGTTTGTAATTATAAACTTTAATGGAGAGAGTGAAAGTGCAAGATAACAGGCGGACACTCTGGAAATTATACAGCTTCTGTAGCTATAAATACAGATTATTTTATATGTACATTTCTCTGTAATGTTGTTGACCTCTTGATATGCATTTAATATAGTATACTAGCTATACCAGTACATTTATATGATCTATTTTGTGGCCACTCGATTATCATTTATATCTGAATAAATCCAATGGTCAAACGCATATTTATCAAAAAACAAATTAAAAAAAAATCTTCATTAAATAGATTTCATCTTTTTTATAAACATATTTTGACCTCTATACATTTGTCATTGATAATAAATCTTTAGAAAATGTTGATCGAGAATTTAGGCTGTGCACTAGAAATTTTGTCAATATTACCTACAATAAGAAATGTATAACAAATCTATAACATGATTGTGTTAAGTTATAGATAACATAATTCTTCATTTCTATAATAATTACACTGTATTTAAGTCATGCATCATTTTATTTCATTTGTGCAATTACATACTTGTATATATGTACAGCCTTTACAATGTAGGATACCGGTGCCCTTTAGTATATGAATATGATAATATGTATCTATAATGGTTTACTATTTTCCCTGCTTTAATTTATTTACATTATTTCATACATGTGAACGTTCACTACAATATTACTATTTTTATGTCTCCCTTCTTTCAGGGGAAGATATGTTGTTTTTGTACTTTCTTTCCGTCCGTCTGTCTGTCACAAAATCTTGTGAACGCTTCTCCTATATGGCTTACTGGATAGACTTGAAACTTTGTGCAATGCTTCATTTCCATTTGCAGATGTGAATATTCGTGGGACAAGGGGATCCGATGAATGTAATAAAAGTAATTGTGGATATAAGAAGGGTGGAGAATGTAAAATAGCTTGTGAACACGTCTCCTCCTATATGGCGTATCTGATAGATTTGAAACTTTGTAAAATGCTTCATTGTCATTTGTAGATGTGCATAATGGAGGGACGGGGGAATCCAATTATTTTCATAAACGTTATAGTGGATCTAATAGGGGTGGGGGTGTAAAATAGCTTGTGAACACTTCTCCTATATAACTAATTGGATAGAGTTGAAACTTTGTACAGTGTTTGATTGCCATTTGTAGATGTCCCATATTATTGGGACAGGAGAATCAAATAATTTTCATAAAACTTATAGTGGATCTAAGAGGGGGATGTTAAGATAGCTTGTGAACGCTTCTCCTCCTATATGGCTTATCTGATAGACTTGAAATTTTGTACAATAATTCAATGTCATTTGCAGATGTGCATATTGTAGGGACAGGAGGATCCAATTGTTATCCCTGAAATTATAGTGGATCGGAGGGGTGCAGAGTGTAAAATTGTTTGTAAACTCTTCTCTTTTGTGGATTACCGGAGTTCATAATGTCTGTGTTCCTGCTCATGCTTTCTCCGTACCATGCAGTACATTAAGAGAAGGAGGTTTCATTTGGAGCACTTCCAATTTGGGGAGCTGGGGAGACATTTATTTCTCATAACAACAATTTCTAGTTCATTTCTCTGTTACTATGAAAATGTTCATGATATGGGGAACTTATTAATGTTCTTCTTTTTTTTTTTTGTGCAAACATTCAATTTCTCAATATTAGCGAGCTAAGTTTGCTTTAACATTGTATGTTCCGAATTTCGACTAATGTTGTCCACCTTGTAAAAGAACTTGAATGATCGCACGTACGTATGTAGGAGGTTACATGACATGACATATTTCAATTGTTTTAACCAGAATTATTTGGTTTTAAATGGGTGTTTATGAACAACTGTCACTCGGCCATTTCTATTGCATGTTCAGAAAACAAATCAAGTAACAGTCACATGTGTTGTGCAGACTTGCAGAGGTAAGATCATCGATGGTCTTATCTGTGTATAGCTGTGTAGTTTGTAACTACAGTACCTTGAAAGGTGAATATCAATGTCATAACTCCTATAACCATAGTACCATGCCATCATTGTAAGAGAAATAAAAGTATCAAATACCTCCTAGTAATTTGTTGTTTTATACTCTTTCAAATATGCATTTAGACAGTTGCATCTGAATTATTATTCTCTCACCCGAAGGTGTGTTACTCTAGCTTCACTTGCACCTTTGTTAAAGGGACAGGTTCACGATTTTTTAAAACAAGAATATTTTTCAGTTTTTGTTTTTAACATTAAAAATCTAACTCATTTAATGTTGACAGCAAAACTTTTTACTATCTGAATGAGAATAAATGCAATTTTTTAGCCTTCACTCTGTGGTATGAATAGAAAAACTCAAGTCGATTTATGCTAAAAAAAAAACCAAAAAAAAAAAACCAGTGCAATGTTAACTTTGTAATATAAATCACCCTAATTCTGCAAAGCCATACATTTAACTTTTAGATGACACATTTTACCTAAAGAGTGCTTGAAATGTTATAGATATAATAAACTTAGATCGATATACATTTCGTTTGAAAACTTGGTAAACAATAACATACCACAATCTTTGTTTACAAAATAAATAATAAACTCCCTAAAATGAGCATCTGTGTTAATGTATACCCTAATTTTTCTTTGTGAAGCCCATTAAACACATTGAACAGTAGATTTTGCTCATCAAAATGGGAGAAAACCGTGAGTGGGTTCCTTTAACTCTGGAATCTTGTGATAATTTAATCACATGATATAAACAGTCTTTCCTTCTAAACACATCAGGCTCTTTTCATAGCCTTGGCACTGGTATTTTATAAGTACATTTTTTACCATTTAGCTGTTTGCCTCTTTTCCAAGTTTTATCGTATATTTTAAAGCCGTTTTCACTTTCGATTTCATGTTTAGATCACATTTCCACCACATGAATGCCTTATATTCATATACGCGTATTACGAAGTAGTTCCAAAACAGAATAACAAAACGGATTTCAATTAACAGTAAAAATCAATTTAACTGAACCAAAAGCATTTCATAAAATGACTAAATATTTAGTCCAGAACATTAATGATGCAGATTAGAAACTTTTACAAGATAACGTTGACTATTGTAGCTGATTTGTGCTATTTTACAATGTGTTTTGTTTTCGTTGTTGTAATTAGCTCATCTGAGCTGAGAGCTTAAGTGAGCTATTCTGATAACATTTTGTCCGTCCGTCCGTTTGTCTGTCCATAAACTTTTCAAATTTTCATCTCCACAACCACTGGGCCACAATAGGGGATCAAAGTTTTACATAGGAATGTATAGGGAAAATCTTTTCAAGAATGACTGTACCAGAAAAGTTCTTTATTTGACAGCTAAAAGTTCTGACATGGTGCAGATTTAAGTTGGTTAAAATCATGACCACTGATGTAAGGGACACCATAGGGAATCAAAGGCTTACATACAAGACATACAGATATAGAGGGAAAATCTTCTCAAGAACCACTGAACCAGGGAAATTCAAATTGACATGAAAGTTTCCTGATATAATGCAAATTCAAGTTGGCAAAAATCATGCCCCCCCCCCAAGATTAGGGTGGGGCCACAATAGGGGATCAAAGTTTTACATACGAGTATATGGGGGAAATCTTTTCAAAAACCACGGAGCCAAAAAAGTGGAAATTTACACGAAAGCTTCCTGACAGAGTAGATAAAAGTTGATGCAATTCATAGTGCCCGGAGGTAGGGTGGGGCTACAGTAGGGGATCAAAGTGGTATATGCTGATAAATAGGAATGATTTTTGAAATATCTCTTGAATGATTTAAGCTAGGGATTTTATGTATGAATATTTTGTGGGAAATCATTGTTTTTCATTAAGTTTGACTTTGACCTTGGACCTACTGGGTTTTTTTTTTAAATCTCTGACCTGTTCAATGAAAGGTGGAGATAACGAACAGTAATCAACCTCATAAGTCCTACAAGCAATACAAAACAGAGTTGGACAAACACGAACATCTGGATATACCAGAGGAAGGGTCAGGTGCCTAGGAGGAGTAACATCCCATGTCGAGCGGTCGCACCCACCATGGAACCTATTTCTTGATCAGATAAACAGAGTTATTTGTAGTCAACATCAGTGTGCCAAGAACTGCTTAACAATCAGACAGCATTTGATAGGTTATATTGGCAAACAAGATCGTTATAACCACCATAGAAATTTGCAAAACGCTGGCTTTAAACGAGACTGTTGTAACCTCTGTAACATCAAATTGTTTTTCAGTAGCCTGCCTCGATTTACAAACTGATCATACGTAGAACAAGCTCATGCGTATCAAATCAGTTGAGATATATCAACACCATATACAGGTGATAATGGAATATAGCTACATAAATATGGGAAGTTGACGATAGAGAAGATGAAATCATTCTGTTTGACAAAAAGTTGAGTTTAGTTTGCTGTTAAAATCCATTTTGAATAAAAACATCTAAGTACGAAGCAGATGTGGAGGACTCCGTTATGGGTTTTTTATCTCGACTTCACACGGATATATCGAATCGACCTATAAATGAAAATGATTATTATTATAAGAAAGGTGGATATATCAAACAGTGATCAATTTCAGAACTCCTATAAGCAATACAAAATAGAAAGTTAAGCAAACCTGGACACACCAGAGAGGGACCAGGTGCCTAGGAGGAGTACGAATCCCCTGTCGACCGGTCATACCCGCCGTGAGCCCTATATATTGATCAGGTAAACGGAACTATCCGTAGTTTAAATCAGTGTACCAAGAATGATCTAACAATCGGTATGAACCACGTCAGAGAGTATTTGACCCAGTGATAGGTTGTATTGGCGAAATAGATCGTTATAACGACCTTAGAATATATAACACATCGAAATGTCGAGTTGAAGGCCACAGCAAGATATTTTTTCCTCTCATGTAGAAACTTTTGAATAAACTCTGCTTCGTAAGGATATGAATATATGTATGATGATGAAAATCAATAAAAAATAAAAAAATAAATATCTTTACAACCAAACTTTGGACCGTCTGAATGCAAGGATAAGAGCATCCTCACAAGTCAAGGTTTTATGATTACGTACTCTCCTTACAAGAGTACGTAATCACAAGACCTTGACTTATGAGGATGGGATAAGAGCAATATTTTAGCTTTGATTCTGTGTTATGTAAACAAAGACTCGAGTCTTTATGTACCATGTATCTTCATTTTGTACAATCACAACTTTTAACTTTTAAATGACACATTTTACCTAAAGTATACTTTAGATGTGATATATACATGTATAAGATAAACATGGCCAATATCCATTGATTTTGAAAACCCTGTAGACAATAACGCACTTCAATCTTTGTTTTCAAAACAAATTATAAACTCTCTATAATGAGCTTCTCTCATGATGAATAACCTTTGTTTGGTGAAACCCTCTAAACATATTAGACTGTAAATTTTGATCATTTAATGTGAAAATTTGGAGGAAAATCGTGAATCAGTCCCTTTAAGATATTTTTCTTTCATCTAAATAAATATGACTTCCCTCATGCTGTTTAAGAATACATATAATTTAGTAAAACAGAAGCGTCGTATCTTAAGTTAGAACTTACGAAAATCTTACATCCGGATTTTTTGTAAGGAAACTTGTGTTAGGTTAAGACGGAGAAAACACACCAGTGTAACACGCAAAAACACTTGTAATTTATTTCTGTGGAACAATCCTCAAAATTTGTCAGGTTTGTACATATTTACTAATTCACATGAACTCAGGTGATAGAATCAGGTGGGGCGGGTAAACAGGTATATAAATCTCACTTGGAAAGGTGAGTGTGTCATAAGGTAGATAAGATTGCAATATTTACTTTACTTATACGACACTGCAGTCGGTTGTTGGGTGTATCGTGATTATGTTTTGAATTTTAGTAATCAAAAGTTAAATGTAATCTAATTTTACAGATATTTTATTGTGGATAACATGATAGTCCTAGTGTCACAATCAACATGTTTAAGACTATTGAATTACTGCTTTATTGTGGTAATTCTTAAGGTAAATTACGATCTTGCTGTATTTCCTTTGTGGAACGTGTAATATTTGTGTACATTATTTACCCGTTGAGTACTGTAGTTCGTTCTATGTCCATTGCATTGGGTATGAATTGCATTTTATGTACACCCGCCGTGTTAGTTATAAGCGACCTGTGTTCAATAAGGTCTTCCAATAACTTGGGAGAAAAACCTCGTGTGGACGGTACGCCACGAGCGATCGCTCTAAGGTTTACAGACTCTCACGTTACGTGTGTTCACGATAGGGTTTACAGGCTCTCATGTTACATGTGTTCATGCTAATGTCTACATACTCTCACGTTACGTGTGTTCACCCTAATGTTTACAAGCTATCATGTTACGTTTGTTCACGCTAATTTTTACAAGCTCTCATGTTAAGCATATTCATGCTAATTTTTACAGGCTCTCATGTTACGTGCATTCATGCTAATGTTTACAGGCTTTCATGTTACGTGCATTCATGCTAATGTTTACAGGCTTTCATGTTACGTGTGTTCACTTTAATGTTTTCAGACTCACGTTACGTTTGTTCACGCTAATGTATACCGACTCATGTTATGTGTGTTCATGCTAGTTTTTACAGGCTTTCATCTTATGTGTGTTCATGCTAATATTTACAGTTTTTCAAGTTACGTTTGTTCAACGTTAATGTTTACATGCTCTAATGTTACGTGTGTTCACACTAATGTTTACAGGCTCTCATGGTAACTGTGTTCACGCTAATGTTTACAGGTTCTCATGTTATGTGAGTTAACACTAAAGTTTACAGACTCTCATGTCACGTTACGTATGTTCACGTTAATGTTTACAGCTCAAATCAATTTACGTATGTTCATGCTAATGTTTACAGCAAATATTACGTGACGAATGTTCACGCTAATGTTTACAGCTCAGATCACATTACGCATGTTCTCGTTAATATTTACAGCTCATATCACGTTACGCATGTTTACAGCTTAAATCATGTTAGGTATGTTCATGCTAATGTTTACAGCTCAGATCACGTTACGTATGTTCACATTAATGTTTACAGCTTAAATCATATTACGTATGTTCACGCTAATGTTTACAGCTCAGATCACGTTACGTATGTTCACGCTAATGTTTACAGCTCAAATCACGTTAGGTATGTTCATGCTAATGGTTACAGCTCATATCACGTTACGTATGTTCACATTAATGTTTACAGCTTAAATCATGTTACGTATGTTCACGCTAATGTTTACAGCTAAGATTACGTTACGTATGTTCACGCTAATGTAGGTTCTCATGTTATCCATGTTCACAATAATATAAATAGACTGTGGGAACTTTTCAACTTCTGAATAATGTTTCCAATGATACCGATTTTACTAGAGATCAAGATAAGGCCGCGCCTGCAAGAAAACACGGAAGAAAACACAAAACTATTTCGCAAATTGTGGAGAAAATGTAACAAACAACGATATAAAAGACTTGTTCAGGACTATTTAGTTTACCAACAGACATACTGGACGGCTTTTTTTCCCCCCAGAGAAGTTCAAACTTAATTCATTTTTGGTAAACATTTCTCCTACAGGAGTGAGATGAACTTCAATATTTTGTTCAAAATTTATTCATAAGTTTTATACTGTACATTTAGATTTTGTATTAGAAGGATTTTTTCTTGTTTTTACGTAAACATGCGTATAAGCTTTACAGGACGTTTCGTAGTTGACTTACTCAAGCGTACCACTATTTTGTTCTGTATATAGGTATAAAATACAGGTGTATATACGCACGATATATTGCATTTCTGCTGTGCAGTTTGCGGTGTTACTACTTTTAAAACCACATTGTTATAAATTGTGTGATATTTTTGACGTGCAGTTAGTGTACGTTTGCGTTACGTGATTTTGTGTTTTTCTATGAAGTGATCGACTTTCTATGAAGTGACAATAATGACATAATAGTCAAATTGTCTAGGTCTATTTATCTCGGATATACTTAGCATGTTTTACATGTATATTATTCAATTAATAGCCCCATGGTCATTTCCCGGTGAGTGTTAAATCATTTCCCGGTGAGTGTTGTGTCATTTCCCGGCGAGTGCTGTATCATTTCCCAGCGAGTGATAGGCTATTTCCTGACGAAATATGGGTCATTTTCATCCATGTCTTACGTCCAGATGCTTTCTAGATAAATGAATTCTGGAATCCCTCTGGAGACTCCATTACTTTCAGTTTTTTGGGTTTTTTTGTATTTTGATTTTAGTCTTCGAGAAATTCCGGGTTAAAATAGGTCCTCAGTACCCCCTTGTTTGTCGTAAGATGCGACTAAATGGGGCGGTCCTTCGGATGAGATCGCAAAAAACCGAGGTCTCGTGTCACAGCGGGTGTGGCATGATAAAGATCCCTCCCTATTCAATGGCCATAAGCGCCGAGCATAGATTGGCCTAAATTTTGCAGCCTATCACCGGCAGTGGTGACGTCTTCATATGAGTGAAATATTCTCGAGCAGGACGTGAAACAATATTTAATCAATCGAGAAATTTCAATCCTGCAGAAATGTTACTAGCTGTAGATGAAGTGCCAAATGTTTTACTTCTTTATGGAGCTCAGGGCCGTAGCAGTGAGTTTTTTTCTCTCTCTCTGTGCCAGCGCCTACCGCGACCTCCGTGTTTAAGGACAAACGTGTATCTGAGAGAGCAGTGGCTTTCACTTTCTTATGTCGGACGTTTGGGGGAAGGAACAGTCACTAGCTGTGTTAAATGTCTTAGATTTGAAGTGACTCCGGGGTGGAACCCGGGCCTCCCGTAAAGTTTCGGCTACATATTTTATATATGCAAATATCTATATGTAAATATAATATTTATATGTAAATATAAATAAATATTTTTATGTAAATATTTATATGTACATATTTTGGATATTTCTATTTTGTCGGAGATTAAATCTAAAATAGAAATATAAAGTCTTGTTTTGTTCGACAGCTTCATGTGGCCTTCAACTCGACATCTAAATAAACGGTGGAAATAACGAACAGTGCTCAACCTCACAACTCCTATAAGGAATACAGAATTGGACAAACACAGACTCCTTGGGGAAATCAGGTGTCTAGGAGGAGTACGCATCCACTGTCGACCGGTCACATCGACATTTTATCTATCGAAAATGGTCGAACTCGTTTTCAATGGAATTGTCGCCATGTGGTCACACGCTACACGATCAATGGGAATGAGTCATTTGACGTAAATTAAAGAGGGTCATACAAGATCCACGCTGCATTTGAAATATTTTATAAAGCACATATTGCAATGAACTCTTTAAAAATGATCATAAATGCCTTAAGTGAAGAAATGTTCAATATACATGTAAAGCACAGAGAAATGCGCTATATATGGAGACCTATTTTCGTCCCTACCGGATCACTATTCATTATAATCACATTTTTTATTGTATGTTGTAAGTAATTACTATTACCCATGAGTGTATTTGTAAAATTACATTTCTGTGTATTTCTGAATGTATGCTTCCAAAAGAACGTACAATGAAGCTCCTGGTCTAGTTCACATCTCGTTCTGTGTATGCATCAGAAAGCACGTATAATGAACCTTTTGGTTCACATTTGTCTCCGTGTATGCTTCAAAGAGCACGTACAAAGACGCCTCTGGTTCACATGCTTCAGAGAGCACGTACAATGAAACCCCTGGTCACATCTACCTCTGTGTATGATCTTAAAACACGTACAATGAAACCCCTGGTTCACATCTAGCTCCGTGTAGGATCCTAAAGCACGTACATGAAACCCCTGGTTCACATCTAGCTTTATGTATGATCTTAAAAACACGTACAATGAAACCCCTGGTTCACATCTAGTTCCGTGTATGATCCTAGAACACATACAATGAAACCCCTGGTTCACAATTAGCTCTATTTATGATCTTAAAAACACGTACAATGAAACCCCTGTTTCACATTTAGCTCCGTGTATAATCCTAGAACACGTACAATGAAATCCCTGGTTCACATCTGCCTCTGTGTATTATCCTTAAACACGTACAATGAAACCCCTGGTTCAAATTAAGCTCCGTGTATGATCCTAAAACACGTACAATGAAACCCCTGGATCCCATCTAGCTCCGTGTAGGATCCTAGAACACGTACAATCAAACCCCTGGCTCACATCTGCCTCTGTGTATGATCCAAAAACACGTACAATGAAACCCCTGGTTCACGTCTAGCTCCGTGTATGATCCTAAAAACACGTACATTTAAGCTCCTGGTTCTCATCAGTCTTTCTGTATGCTTCAGAAGGCGATTTATCACGTACAATGTCGTTGTACAGATCCCAGAAGACATTCTGTACAAGTGCGATATTGATGCCTGTCGATGAAATAAACCCCTTCACCGCTGTAACATTACCCTGGATGTTGATTTGTGGTCTATATACAATGTATGTACGATACTTCCTACAAAATGTCTCGTGATTTATATTTAACAACAGTTTCCATTCTGAATTTGATGGTAACATGATCCTAAGTTAGTTCTTAACAGGGTGAGTTTCCGTTTCTCACTAAGGAAGCATATCCTTCAGTCCCATGGAATCTTTTGTAGTTACCACTGACTTCCTCAGAAGATCACTTCACCATCAGAGCTTTTGTTGCTTTATATCATCTGATCCTTCAGACTTCCTAACAACATCACTTCACCATCAGAGTTTTTGTTGATTTATATCATCTGATCCTTCAGACTTCCTGACAAGATCACTTCACCATCAGAGATTTTGTTGATTTATATCATCTGATCCTTCAGACTTCCTCACAAGATCACACTGCACCATCAGAGCTTTTGTTGATTTATATCATCTGATTCTTCAGATTTACAACCTGACAACATCATTTCACCATCAGAGATTTTGTTGATTTATATCATCTGATCCTTCAGATTTACAAGCCATTAATTAAAAGGTTGTCTTTCTGGTATGGTTTTGTTTGTGTCTGGAAAACGTCACGGTTTACGTTTTAGTCCCATGGCGATTGAGATTACGTCAGCTGTTTCACGAGAAAGCGATTGGATAACGTGACTCACCACCTCTGGTGGGTCAATGGCAAACTTTTAAAATCTGTAAAAGAGAATTGCAAGACTTATAGACGATATAATAGTATCAACTTACTTGATTTTAGCTTTGAAAATTGCATACTGATTTGCATTACATTTTTGGGTAGATGAACTTAGTTCAGCCTCCCGAGTTATCTGGAACAATGTGTGTGTTCTGTATTTTTATTCTTTTCTAAAGACAAATGATTTAAAAGTTTAAACTATATTTATTTCAAAGAGGCAAGAACGTGATTAAATACATATCATTTGAATTGTTGAGATTGGAAAATAAGAGCATATACATTTCTATCCATTCCCCTCTCGTGATATCAGTTTGCATTATTCAAACATAGAACCAAGTAGATCTGAGAGTTTGTATATCTTATATAGTGCCAACGCCTGCCTTGTAATGGGACCCCCGGTCTTTTTTTTCTTCTTTTTTTTTTAGGTCATTTCTGTTCATTTCGCATGCCGGAATTTGGAGAAGTAACAGTCGTATTACATGTAAATCTGTATATGTGCATATCTCTGATGTGTCTAACGAATGCAGGGCGTTCAACTAGATCATATGTTGACAGATCAAACACCATTGTGTCACAAGGTCTTGCCAAAAAATCTATACACGAATTAAGAAAGCCCTACATAGAATAGTTCCGGATATATTTAATAGGGTATGTTTTCTGAAAAGTAGGTCAAACTCAAAGTACTAAGTCACAATGTCAAAGGACATGATATGAAATGAAAGGTCTTGCCATAAGAAATTTAAATACAAGATAGAAAAGTACAACCTTAAATAGTTCAGGACATATTGTATATATCAGAATTTTAATAAAAGTAGATCAAACTTCTAGGTCAGGTTCATAAGATCGCACACCATGGGATCACATAAAAGGTCTTTCTGTAAAGAAAAAATGAGTATACAAAATGAAAGCCCCAGCTTAAATAGTTCAAAAGATATACTGATAGTTTTCCTAAATATATCAGCATATGAATCTTTGATCCCCTATTATGGTCCCACCCTACCCATCCCCGTAGACCACGATTTGAACAAACTTAAATCTATTCTAAGTCGGGATTTTTTCATCTGAATTACTAATTTTCTGTTCCAGAGAGGTTCTTAAGAAGATTTCCCCTATGTATCTAAATAAAACTTTGATCCCCTATTTTGGTCCCATCCAAACCCTGGGGACCATAATTTGAATAAACTTGAATCTACTCTATTTCAGGAAGCTCTCATGTACATTTCAACTTTTCTGACCCTGTGTTTCTTGAGAAGATTTTTAAACATGTTCCCTATATATTCGCATTTGAAACTTTGATCCCCTATTGTGGCCCCACCCTTCCCCCGGGGGCTGTGAATTTAACAAACTTGAATCTGCACTATGTCAGAAAGCTTTCATGTAAATTTGAACTTTTCTGACTCAGTGTTACTTGAGAAGATTTTTCAACATTTGCCCCTGGTCCAATGGTTCTTGATAATATTTTTAAATGACCCCATTCAATTTAGCATTTTTGTGATTATATTCCCTTTGAAGGGGCCTGTCCCTTCATTTGAGCAAACTGGAAAGCCCTTTACCCAAGCATGCTTTGTGCCAAGTTTGGTTAGAATTGGCCCGCCGGTTCTGGAGAGGAAGTTGCAAATGTATTTCAAATATTTTGTACTGACTGACAGACCGGGAGGCAAAAAGTGATCAGAAAAACTGACTTGAGCTTTCAGCTCAGGTGAGCTAAAAAGGGAGAAACCAACTAGATGTACATGGACATGCTTGCATTGGTAGCACAAATATATTTATATTCTGTGATAAATCGATAAAATCATCTGCATCTAGGCTGGCTGATGTGTTACTCAAATATTGAATTAGCTCGAACGTTTTATCAAACCATTGTGATATATCAAAACGATCAAATCTAGACTTATTCTTGATAATGGAAAATCAGTACATGTATTTTTGTTGCATCAAAAAACGTGTCGTCACCTATTCATTTGCTTGCTAGAAATAAACAATTCCTTTTCATCTTTACGACGAATAAAATTGTTACGTAATTCATGCAGTCATCATAAAATCATCGTGTGTAAGTCTAACATTTTATTAACTTAAATCTTGTAGATTTTGACAATTTATAATTGCTATGCTTAGATTTTGGAATGAGCAGACCCTTAACATTTTCATAAATACTATCTCGGTATAACGAAGTACTAACTCGTTATAATAAGTTAAGATCTTTTTACGTTTTCAAAAATGAGCCCAGCCGGCTTTTGTAGAATTTGGAAAGAACATACCCTTAACATTTCCATATATACTAAATCGTTATAACGAGATGTTAATTCGTTATAAAGAGACAATTCATTCAATATAACAAGATAATAATTCGTTATAACGATATACTTTATAACAGATAATCTTAACTCGTTATAACAAGATATCAATTCGTTATAACGAGAAAGTTAACTCCTTATAACGAGAGACTTATCTCTAAATAACGAGATACTAAGTCGTTATAACGAGAAAGTACGGAAACGTATAACCGCCTCGTGTTGTTGTGTTATACCTCAAAATGGCAAAATAGAATTAGTGTCTTCTTCCAATGAAATGTTTAGGTGGCAGGGGACAGTTTCTTTGGTTTTGAAACATGTGGATAGGGGGTATACACCAAAGTCAGATTATGACAGACTAATGAAAAATCATATTTCCCTTTTATGTCAATACTTGTATTTCATATTAGTGTAGTTAATAAATTATGACCCTAAATTACATGTAATCTATAAATACTGGTGCACAAAACATGCTCTGAGCAGGTTCCCCTTTTTTTGCTTTGATTTTCTCTCATTTGGGCTAATCCGCACCACCCCCATACCATCACAGTACCAAATATAGGGATTTAGACACTGTTGCACAATCAAGAACCCTATCTGCCCTTCTCAAAAATATATCTCTCATATGGGGCCATCCACCTTCCCTCACAGCTACAGACCTTTTGCTAGACCCTGCATGTTTTCACCAGAATTTCTTCAGCAACTGACCACGTGTCTTAGTTTCGTATTTGCACCCATCTATATGCTAGGAATCATGGTGACACCTACATGTTGTATATCAACATTTTTGGTAAGCACTCAGCTACATTTGACATGCATCCTAAAATTATTGTATACATTTTTACACATGTAATATCACTTCAAATATGGGGTATTTCCATTTTTTGAAAAAGTTGACCGGGCCTATAGTGCGAAATTGTCCCCTGCTACCTTATAACGTCAAAATTATGTCGACTTGTACAAGGGGATCAGAAAAAATCAATATACTTTGGATGATTTTGCTGTCATCCTCCAGCTTTATTGACTTTAATCATTCCATAATAACTTTTTGTGTAATATTTGCTGCAATATAAAAAATGCGTAGAAATATTCTCGCAATTTTATACAAGGAGAATTAATCAAGTCGATATGATACCGTTTTTCAGGTTTTACGTCCATATTTTGAAAACTTCTTGTCTGTTAATAAGGACTGTCAATTTGAGTTTGTCGTCCAAATTTTGAGCAACAATTTCACTGTATTTCAACTCTCACATTTTAGTACAGTGTATATAATTAAAGAGCTTTACAAATACTAACTACCTGCAAAGCTCCATCGTAGAAGGATGATCAAGGTGAACTGGTTCCATATATAAATCATTTTAAACTCGGACTCCTTATGCGGTTCCACTTTGGCCTCAGGAAAACGTTTTGAATAAGCATCAAGTAGTTGCTGTTGTATCTTTCTTTTAAAGAATTTGAAATAGCAAAGTTTTGCTACGGGAAACACCAAATATCTCTCTGATGTACACATAAATTAAGAGGTGCAAAATGGCACTATGTAATAAAAATTCTGTGAAAATTTATATTTATTGCTTTCAGTGGTGTAAGAGGAGTTGATGACAAGTGATGCTACCTCCGAGTGTACCAAGAAAATCCATGCTTCGCTATTGGAAACCCCAAATAACTGTCCCATCGAAACTTTGTTTTAGACTGCTATCTCTTGTTGAGGGTCTAATTTTTTCAACGTATTTTTTTTATTAGACTTTGAACCCCTTTTTTGGCGGTCCCTGTCCTAGGGATCTTGACTTGCGTAAATTTGATTCTTTCCTTAATATTTCAATGTTAAATCTTTCAACCCCTTTTATGGCCCCACTCTAGCCCTTGTGCTATGATTTGTACAAAAGTGAATCTAGACTATATGCCGATGCTTGCATGTAAATTCGGAAATTTGTAGTCTTTTTCTTCTTCTTCTTCAGAAGATGATTATCTAAAAGTTATTTTCCTGTATTTTTCTATATGTTAAACTTTGCACCCACATTGTGAATCCAGCCTAGCCTCGTGCGATTTGATTCGAATTTATACATTTAGATTTTATTTGAGGATGTTAATGTGGCATGTTGTAACATTGTAGGTGAGAGAAAGATTTCAAAATATGTTTCCCGACCCATGTAAAACATTTGAACTCCTTTATGGGCCCATCGTAAAAGTGCGACTTTCGAATTGAACCACATTGAATCTTCACTACATAAGAAAGCTCTGAAATGGTGTTCGAGTTTTCTGTCCCACTGCTTCTAGTAAAGACGATTTTTAAAATGATTTCACCATATTATTGGTATTTCTTAATAAACTTCCTTAATAGGGGGGGGGGAGGGCTTCATTCCAATAAACTTCAGATGCTTTGTGGCTAGTTTATTTAATAGTGACCAAGTTGTACTGTAGAAGAACTCGAAAATACAAGAAGCTATCATAGAGAGACAGAACGATTGAAAAACTTTGATCAGAAAAACTTGCTTGAGCCACCCGCTTTTGTCTTTTCTGCATGCAGGCTCCGGACGCCCGATAGAAATTAAATATTTAAGTACACGGAACAATTTTTATTCCTACTCGGCATAGAATAATTGATTTTTTTTTCAAATATATACCTTTGGTTCACAGCAATAACCATTAACTCAGCTGAAATGTGTAATCATATTATCACTATCATAAACAGTAATGATCGGCATCCATGGCACAAATAAGAAGTCCGATAAAACTTGAAGACTCAGAAATGTACTTATTTACAGCATTATTGACCCTCGAATAATTACCATAGTGATAATAATAACTTAGTTTAGAGCAATACATCAAGGAGGATGGGTATGGGTTGGACCCTCCTCTTTTATGCAGAGAGAGAGAGAGAGAGAGAGAGAGAGAGAGAGAGAGCGGCTACTGTAATTTACGAAATAAATGTCTAATGCGTTTGAATAATAAAGTAGTTCAAAATTACTCGGCAATCTCTGCACTTATTCTACTTGCTAGATAGAGTATCGCTCATTTGCTTTCATCTGTTTGTCTTCACTACTTACCCACCCACACAAGAATGCTTACAAATTTACAAACAAAAAGTATATCACAAAGCATGTTCATTTATGAGTGAATGAAAGTATATTCTACTTCAATTTATACGATAAGTCACATGTGAGGTTTCAATTTGATATTATCGGAAAATTCCAGCGAACTTTCGTTTGCCATTTTCGGACCATTTTCTGAAGGAACTATGTTAAATAAATCATCAAACGGAGTATTTTTCTCTCCCTGTGTGTATGATTCTATGCATGAGTGTGGGGCCCCCTTCAAAAATTGTTGCATCCTCCCCTGGACCTAGAAACATTGAAATAACATTGAAAATGTTCTAAATTGATCTCCTTAATTTTCTTGCTATTGGTTGAATGTCAAAGGTGGATCCAGACTTTTTTTATTTGGGTGAAGGGGAAGACATTCATATACCACTCACTTTTAATACCCCCCCCCATAATAAATTGTCCGTGGGGCCATTTAAAAAAGGGGTTTATTTGCCCTGCAATTACATGTACTTATTTCTATTCATTCCGAAATTTTCTTGTCTAATTTATAACTATTTCAACTTCACATGAAAAAAAATTCCCATACAATCGAGCTTTGCAGGTAGTTATAGTATTATTATATACACTGTACTAGTATGTGAGAGTTGAAATACAGTGCAATTGTTGCTCAAAATTTGGACGACAACCTCAAATTGACATTCCTTATTAAGAGACAAGAAGTTATCAAAATATGAACGTAAAACCTGAAAAACAGTATCATATCGACATGATTAATTCTCCTTGTATAGGATTGCAAGAATATTTCTACGCATTTTTTTATTGCAGCAAATATTATTACGCAAAAAGTTATCATGACATAATTAAAGTCAATAAAGCTGGAAGAGGGTGGTAAAATCATCCAAAGTATATCGATTTTTTTCTGATCCCCTTGTACAAGTCGACATAATTTTGACGTTGTAAGCATTTCATTGGAAGATGACAATAATTCTATTTTTCCATTTTGAGGTATAACACAACAACACGAGGCGGTTATACGTTTCCGTAAATAAGTTGTTATAACGAGATAATTAACTTGTTACAACGAGATATTGTTTCACCGGCAGTGGTGACGTCTCCATATGAGTGAAATATTCTCGAGAGGGACGTTAAACAATATTCAATCAATCTAACTCATTAAAACGAGATACTAACTCGTTCAAACGAGATAATGAACTAGTTATGTCGAGTTGAGTACATGTAGACTTTTTTCACTCTTTCAAAAATAAGCTCAGCCGGCTTTCGTACTACCATGAACGAAATTATTCTAACATGAAAATATTTGAAATCTCCACTCGGGAAGTCTTACCTTTTATCTTCTGACGACATGTAAATTCTCGAAATGTACGTATAGCTTTGTGTAACCAGATGACAATGTACAGGGATGTTTGTTTTGTTTTTCTCAATTATCGGTCATTATACTGTACCACTGCTTGGTTTATTGTTGTTTTGACAACTCTATCTATATGGGAGGAGATGCAGAAAATTGAAATTCTTACTTTGTAATTGCTCTGTAAGCAACTGTAATTATAACCTCACGTGCAGTGATACCGTAGATTGAAATTACTACTTCATTAACAAATTGTCAGCAAAGTTCCTATTTTACTATCTCTGTACCTGTATTTTCAGCACCAGGATGGACAGTTCTATTGCTCTGGCACCGTAAATGTCTGTTAAGCAAGAACATTGGAATTTGTTTACTTCTAAGTGGCATAGGTGGACAGAGTCCTTGGAAAATAATATAAATACTCATGTATTTTGTACTGAGAGAGGGAAGGAGAGAAGAAAAAGAGAAGTAGAAAGAGTTGGAGAGTTGTTGGTAAACTTTGTACTTGTAATAAAAGTTGGAAAAATAACTTGGATTTGACTCCTAAAGACAAAAGGGGTTACATTTGGTCTTTTTCAGTAATTAAAAATAGCGTAAAGCCTCTTGAATTCAATTTTTTTTGTCAAGGAATTCCCACCTTCCTATAATGACATAAGATTTTTCAAAGTCAACCATTCTAATTTATCCATGATAGGAACATAAATTTTGTTGGAGTCTTTTTCAATAGTTATTGTAAAAAAATCTTGTTAACCATGAAATATTTCGAAAGTCTAAGTAATATATGAATAATAAATTATATGATTCGAAATATCGAATCCAAGGGCAATAACTCTGTTTTCATATTAAATTATTTACCAAGTCCATTATGCGATAGATTTCCTTTACTTTTCACAAATATTTTGTATATTTTTTAAAGAAACAGTTTCATGAAATTGTTATGAATATTATTATATTGTTAGGCCTATAACCAGTTTTTGTGAAATATGATAATGCTGTTTGTATAAGGAAAACTGCAATTTTCTGACGTTGATAACAGGTCTATTATGCTAATACGTTACTTTCGGGATGTGCCGGAACGACCGATTGGACTTGACGTTTATACACGGTGGTCACGTGATAGTAAGCAAAGTAGGGCAAAGTTGAAATCGATACATCTGGGGTTTCATTGGAAGACGGTCCGTAAAGAGCTATGCACAGTCCCACGGTGACGATCCAAGTCACTATTGGTGCTTAGTACCTGAGTATGAATTAGATGGAAGGAAAAAGGCACATTTAGATGCGTATCCTTTGAAGGAAGGCCTGAAGTTTTACGGATATCCTCAAGATTATTCCCTAGATTTGTTTTCCTCACATAATTTAATCAAATGCATTATCCTATAGGCCTAAATAGTTGTAGTGATTTCTTTCTTTGAAAAATAGCATTTTAGTACGGTAATTTGCTATCAATTAAAGAACTCCATGCTTGTTTACTTAGTTGTTATTGAAATGACATGCGTTCAACACGCGATAAAAGTCAAAGTGGATCCGTATCTCGAAAGATCCGTATTGGTGAAAAATTTATTGATACCGCAACATACTTTTAAATTTATCATTTTTATTTGTTACTAAGATAAATTATTTGAAGAATCAACTATCAAATATAAGATTCAACCTACAATTCTAGAGGAGTGGAATTACCTTACCAAAGCAATAATTTCAAGATTTTTCTGTAATAAATATTGTATCAATTTATTGTGATAATAAAACAATGATACTTTATTTTTCAACACAACGAATATAAATTTTCATTCTGCGCGGTGTCAGTACAAAGCACTTCGTGTTATAAAACAAACAAACGACCTGTAGACCCATGTTTTGTTGCAATTTGCGGAGATAATCGGTAATATTTACATTAACTGAATTTTTGCTCTTATATTTCTTTTGAAATTGACATGTTGCTTTCATCACAGACAATGAATGCAAACTAGTTCGATTCGGATTTTAGTACCACCTGCCTATGTAATAATTTCTATCAATACATTTTATTATCTTATTTCGAACAGGTTTATATATTCTAATAACCCTGTTTCCACAGATATAAAGAATATTTACCAAATGAAAATATATTTAGTATTAGCGGAGATAATGCGATTTTATATACGACACTACCTCCATTCCGACACGATTTTCCCGGAAAAAATTGGTCCATATTTTTTCATTCCGGCAGGATTTTCAACCATAGTATTATAAGAAAACGTCTTATCAAACTATATATATTCTGATAGCTGTAGTATCACAGATAAATGGAAACTTTCCCAAATGAAAGAATATCTTAATATGATTGAGTTATTATAGTTTACAAGAGGACTGCTCAGATTCCTTGCTGAGATTTGCATACCTTTCTTCATTCCGACAGGATTTTCTTATATTTTCCTACAATGCAAGGTGAAGATAACGAACAGTGATCAATCTCATAACTCCTACAAGCAATACAAAATAGATAGTTGGGCAAACACGGACCCCTGGACACACCAGAGGTGGAATCAGGTGCCTAGGAGGAGTAAGCGGTCACACCCGCCGTGAGCCCCATATCCTGATCAGGTAAACGGAGTTATCCGCAGTCAAAATCAGTGTGCCAAGAACGGCTTCACAATCGGTATGAAACACCATAATATAATATAATCCCAGAATATATCCCCAAAACTTTTATATTTTCTAAACGATGTGATCTGTAGATGGGTGAAAACTTTAAAGTAGATAATGTAACCCAAGTAGTGTGCTTTTACAATATTTCGTCATTTTCCTAAGAAATCAACTTATGATAATACAGTCTTTAATCGTCTTGATGATGAAATGATATTGTCGCTTCTCTTCGATAAATTACATATTAATTATGGCTACTTTAAATTACACTTCCTATGCATTAGTAGCCTACACTGCATCAATTGAATTATGAAAATATTCATTTAATTCAATAACGAATATGCTTCAACAACCGAAGTTTAAAAAGAAACACACTATTTATAGTGTATATCAAAGTGGGTTGAAATATTGCAAAAGAGTGCGTGTACTACACATTTATAATTACAAATGATATGTAGGGTGACACAATAAAATGCGCATATAAATGCACCATATATGCAAGTGCGATTTATTTAAGTTACATTAGATATTTAGAACTCAGTCTGATTCAATATTGTCTATGTTTAATGCTAAAACGCGGACTTACAGTAGATCGGTAGATCGCATGATCAACGAACGTATTCAGGTTTCGGCATTTATAAAACATACTAGATTTACCGCTTTTTGGTAGATGAAAACTCTGGTTCAGTACTTTCTGTATGGAATTCCCAGAAAAAAGATATACGATTCTTGTTTAATAGGTCACAAACAGTTATCACAATAAGTTTCATGTCATTCTATCTACTATTAAGAGAAAAATCATGCAAAAATCGTTATTCGGGACTTTCGGCTTTCGACCGTACTACATTTACTGTTTGCCGCCCACAGGTCCAGAAACGTTCGCAACTTGAGGACTAGGCTATTGCACATGCGCTACATATTGACAACAAATATCTAGCTCGAATTTGTTCAGTTTTTGTAAACAAAAGACCAATCGACGTGTCTCACAGCATCAGTACGTATTACAAACACACCAACCCTAATGATAAGCACATAATTTCTTGATGTATTACGAACACACAATGCACATAATGTTTATATGTGGATTAAACCATTAAAAATGCTAGTAAAAATATTTCACAATATTTGCATAGGTTTTAAAACAATGATGATGTTTCTCAGAACATATAGGGAAACTCGGTGCAGTGCCAATGGGACATCCCCCCCCCCCCTTTCAGTTAATATGTGGTACCCGTATCTCAATACTACATGAGCCCACATGGTTAGCTATACAGAGAAAAGTGCATCACAATGACACACTACTGGTACATACACAATTCTTTTTAGAGATCTCAACAGCCTGTACTATTTACCTATAGTTTTATACTCATCTGTTCAACAATGACTTTATACTGCTCAGTAAGATAACAATGACACAGAATAAAATGTGTTATTGAACTACATATGTACATCTTGCAAATTCTGCCTCAGTATTCTATGGATTTAAAACGAACCTTCTAAGTAAACATTATTTTAATGTCACATCGATCATTCTAGGGATAGTACATGAATCTAGGATATACTCTGTATTTCTTTTATAGCAAGAAAACATGTGTCTAGAGGAATGGAAGAAATTCACACAATGATTTCAATACATAATTATGCCAAAAATTAGTCTAAAACTTATGTCTTTTACTATCATAAGTTATAGAATACCATAGAATAAAATTATTTCTAATTCAGACCCCCAACAAGGCATAAGATCTTACACACATAAGGGAACAAGCCACCTATGAGCCACATCACTCACCTGAGTCACCTTGGCCCATATCTGAAGAATCTCCATATACATGTATATTTGCATGTAAAACCTTAGTTCCTATTGTGGCCTCAACCTACCCCTGGATGTCATGCTTTTCACAAAGTTGAATCTTCACTATGTCAGAAAGCTTGAAATCATGTAAATGTCAACTTCTTTGGCCCAATTGTTCTTGAGAAGATTTTTAAAGATTTTCCCTACATATAATTCTATGTAAAACTTTGATCCCCTATTGTGGCCCCATCCGATCCCTGGGGGCCATGATTTGAACAAACTTGAATCTGCATTATGTCAGTAAGCTTTCATGTAAATTTCAGCTTTTCTGGCCCAGTGGTTCTTGAGAAGAAGCTTTTTAAATTACTTCATCCTATTTTAGCATTTTTATGATTATCTCTCCTTTGAAAGGGACATGGCCCTTCATTTGAATAAATTCAAAAGCCCCTCACCCAAGGATGCTTTTGGCTAAGTTTGGTTGAAATTAGCCCAGTGGTTCTGAAGAAGTCGAAAAAGTAAAAAGATGGACAACAGGCGATCAGGAAAGCTCACACGAGCTTTCAGCTCAGGTGAGCTCAAAAAAAAAAAAAAACGAAGACAGAGTTAACATGAATTAAAACAGCACAAAGGTACATGTAGCAGGGGACAATTTCGCACTTTAGGCTGAATCAACTTTTTCAAAAAATGGAAATACCCCATATTTGAAGTGATATTACATGTGTAAAACTGTATACAATAATTTTAGGATGCATGTCAAATGTAGTTGAGTGCTTACTAAAAATGTTGATATACAACATGTAGGTGTCACCATGATTCCTAGCATATAGATGGGTGCAAATACGAAACTAAGACACGTGGTCAGTTGCTGAAGAAATTCTGGTGAAAACATGCAGGGTCTAGCAAAAGGTCTGTAGCTATGAGGGAAGGTGGATGGCCCCATATTAGAGGTAGATTTTTGAGAAGGGCAGATAGGGTTCTTGATTGTGCACAGTGTCTAAATCTCCATGTTTGGTACTGTGATGATGTGGGGGTGGTGCGGATTAGCCCAAATGAGGGAAAACCAAATCAAAAAAGGGGAACCTGCTCAAAGCAGGTTTTGTGCACCAGCACCAGTATTTATAGATTACATGTAATTTAGGGCCATAATTTATTAACTACACTAATATGAAATACAAGTATTGACATAAAAGGGAAATGGGATTTTTCATTAGTCTGTCATAATCTGACTTTGGTGTATACCCCCTATCCACATGTTTCAAAACCAAAGAAACTGTCCCATGCCACCTTTAAGAGAATGGCATTTTTTGAAACCCATGGAATTCAGTCAATTTCATTAATATTATCAAGATAAATGTATTAGATATGTAACACAACCCTTTATTTCAATAGATGTATCACATTAGTATCACAATGGTAGACAACAGAGTCAAGGGAGGTAAGCTATACTTTAGTACTATGGAAAACCAGAATCTGGTCAAGTATCATAGTGACATGTAAGTGCATGTAAATCAGCTTAGTGGTTAAAATAATGTTATTTGGAGTACTTTATATACCGTGTATTCTTTTTATACGCCCGCCTTATGGTATGGTATGGTATGGTATGGTATGGTATGGAGTTCATGTCCGTCCGTCTGTCCGTCTGTCTGTCCGTCCGTCTGTTAGCTTTTTCGTGTCCGACCCGTAACTTAAATACTACAAGGCCTAGAATCATCAAACATTGTCTGTAGATACATCTTGGGTAGAAGGTGTGTCGCACATTAAAACCAGGTCACTTTGACTTTTCATTAAGAAGATATCCGTCTGTCCGTCCGTCTGTTAGCTTTTTCGTGTCCGACCCGTAACTTAAATACTACAAGGCCTAGAATCATCAAACTTTGTCTGTAGATACATCTTGGGCAGAAGGTGTGTCGCACATTAAAACCAGGTCACTGTGACTTTTCATTAAGAAGATATGGCCATATATGGCAAAAACTTGTCCGGCTCATAACTTGAAAACTATTAGACCTAGAATCACCAAAATTGGTCAACTAATGCATCTTAGGTAGAAGGTGTGTCGCATCCTACTTTAAGGTCACTGTGACATTCAATTAAGGTGATATAAAAATGTTTTAATGGGTACAATCTATACTGTTAACAATATGTGACGGGCGTATCATGTGCCGTGGCGGTGCTCTTTATTACATAGATTACATGTAGTTTTACTTGATCTACATGTAATTAACAAATTGTACTGATTCACAGGTCTCAAGTACAGTAGATCACATTTCTTCTCAGCACCATGATGTATATTTATGAAAAAATACTTGTAAATAGAGAACTAAGTCATTTTAGAGACATTTTGTACACAAAAACACAGTTAACACCATTTTCTCATTTATGGGTGGTACTTGTAAACAAGCCACCTCCCCTTTGACATTTGGCTGAATTACGTGAATCTTTAGTTTTCACTATTAGTGCTGGCATAGGATAGAATGTAAGAAGAGAACAGGTATTCAAAATCTTGTTGGGGAGTTGTTTACTTAATTAGAGCATATTTCAGGTCTATACATATTCAGTATGTAAAGAAGTAGACAGTGAAGTGGGAAGTTTTCTTGATTTTAAGAGCAGTTAGGTCCCTTTATATCTCTCTAATCCATTATTTTCTACACAGGTTCTCATCATTACATGTTCAGCATGTAGCACCACATATACTGTCACTTTTACCATAGATACAATATACTTGCGATATTATTTGTTAGGAACAGGGATCTTACTCGAACACTCTCATCACTCTTAGATGACAACATCATACACAGAAATGTAGGGTTTTTAAATAATTTTATTGCGTACACATTTAGGGCAGTCGACATGATGTATTGGTGTAGTTTCACTCAGAATAAGTCAAATTTGTCAAAAATGGGAGTTGACGTCAATGACATCAGATGTCAGAATTCTTAAAGGTAGCAGGGGACAGTTTCGCACTACAGGCCGGGTCAACTTTTTCAAAAAATGGAAATACCCCATATTTGAAGTGATATTACATGTGTAAAAATGTATACAATAATTTTAGGATACATGTCAAATGTAGCTGAGTGCTTACTAAAAATGTTGATATACAACATGTAGGTGTCACCATGATTCCTAGCATATAGATGGGTGCAAATACGAAACTAAGACACGTGGTCAGTTGCTGAAGAAATTCTGGTGAAAACATGCAGGGTCTAGGAAAAGGTCTGTAGCTGTGAGGGAAGGTGGATGGCCCCATATTAGAGGTAGATTTTTGAGAAGGGCAGATAGGGTTCTTGATTGTGCACAGTGTCTAAATCTCCATGTTTGGTACTGTGATGATGTGGGGGGTGGTGCGGATTAGCCCAAATGAGGGAAAACCAAATCAAAAAGGGGAACCTGCTCAAAGCAGGTTTTGTGCACCAGCACCAGTATTTATAGATTACATGTAATTTAGGGCCATAATTTATTAACTACACTAATATGAAATACAAGTATTGACAAAAAAGAGAAATGGGATTTTTCATTAGTCTGTCATAATCTGACTTTGGTGTATACCCCCTATCCACATGTTTCAAAACCAAAGAAACTGTCCCCTGTCATCAAAACTACATTGGACAAGAAGGAAGGAGTCACTGCAATTCATATGCTTATACATGTAGTTCAAGTAAACAATTCAAGCTATAGTAGATGACTCATTATAATCATGAAAACAGTTTGCCACCTTGCTCTCTAGAACTAAATAAGTTTTTTCAAAGATATAACGTATTTTCAATATATGACCAATTTAGCTCCTGGAGTCCTAAACCTAGGGTTTATAAATTTCACAATTTTGGTAGAGGGCTCATTTCTTATCATAATCATGCCCCCGGGGAGTCAGGGTCAATGAAATTCCCAATTTTTGTTCCCCTTTACTCATAGATACTTTACAACAAAATTGGTTAGCTGTTCATGGTACAGGGGTTTCAACAGTCTTGAGTGATGTCAGCATTTCGCAGATTCTATGGTCGTTATAACGATCTAGTTCGTCAATACAGCCTCGCATTCGGTTAAATGCTGTCTGACGTGTTTCATACCGATTGTTAAGCCGTTCTTGACACACCGATTTTGACTGCGGATAACTCCGTTTACCTGATCAGTATATAGGGCTCCCGGCGGGTGTGACTGGTCAACAGGGGATGCTTACTCCTCCTAGGCACCTGATCCCACCTCTGGTGTGTCCAGGGATCCGTGTTTGCCCAACTATCTATTTTGTATTGCTTGTGGAAGTTATGAGATTGATCACTGTTCGTTATCTTCACTTTACATAAATGAAAATTGTGCTATGTGAATTAAAAAAAAAATGATTTAAAAAGTTAAAGAAATCATGATTTGTTGACTTGATTACAGGGTGTACCAAGGGACAGTGCCTGTTAACAGTCTAGTTATAAATTATTATACCAGACTATTGGTCTTGTACTCCCAGTAACCAAGACAGCTTACAAGTGTAATACTCATGTACATGCAGGATCCAGTTGTTTTGAATGTTTTAGATGATATTATTAAAAAAAGAAATTTCTGCCAAATGTATTCTCCTTGATGTACTTTTCACTGAACATGTGCAACCTTTACCTCTGTCCATGCTGACTGGTATGCAATAGTAACAACTGTTTACTACATCTGTATAATGAATACATGTGTTAAGTCTTCTCAAAACATCCATTAATCTTGAGAAAATATTACGCCTTTATTTCACAAAACCCAACAAATTTCCTTGCAGGAGTTGATTCATCAATTTGGTACATTTATCGTCTTTACAGGAACTTTATCTCTGTAAAGGAAATTTGGTCTTGTTAATTTTGTGCACAATTTTCATTTTAACAATTTATAGTAAATTATATTAAATAATAAAACTAATTCTGCAAATATTGCAAAATCCATGTGGTGAGGTAGAGATGATATTTATGAGAACTTAATTGGCAATAATCAAGTTCATTACATTTTAATAAGGTGTTTTAAATAAATTTCCCTTTAAAGTGATTTAAATAGCTAATATTGATCTACAGAATTGACCAACTCTGTAATGTATATAAGTTATGTGATGTATAGAAATCTTGTGGTTTTCTACAGCCTATCATAATTGAAAAGTGGGTCTGTATGAAAATCACAAGGTTATACAGCCCTACCAAGTTTCGTGGTAAATGGATCTGATGACTATGTATCTAAGTTTGTCTCCCTGGGCCTCATCAGTCAGAGAAGAGATCAAACTGAGACACCAAATTTGTCATGGATAATCTCTGATACCTTCCTGGTTTCCAATATACATTTGAAATGCATGTATGTTATTACAAGTTTTATTTTCACATATTCTCAAAATTCACATGTTTAAACATTAAAACATTATTCAAGAAACCAGGAAAGTTTCGGCCCATTTTGAACTGAAATTCTGCAGCAATGAAACAAATCATATTAAAATGAATATATTCTCTAATAAATCTGTTAGTTTAAGTTAGTATTATGGGCCTATTCAAAAGTTATTTATAAAAATGTAAGCAAAAAAGAGACCCAAGGGCCACATCGCTCACTTGAGTCACTTGGCTCATATTTAAAGATTTTCTCTATATATTTGTATGCAAAACTTTGATACCCCCAATCCTTGTGACCCCATTCTACCCTGGGGGCCATGATTTTAACAAACTGAAATCTGAAATATGTCAGAAAGCTTTCATGTAAATACATGTATCAGCTTTTCTGGCTCAGTGGTTTTTGAGAAAAAGTTTAAAGATTTTCCTTATACATGTATATTTGTATGTAAAACTTTGATCTCCTATTGTGGCCCCATCATACCCCCAGGAGCAATAATTTGAACAAACTTGAATCTGCATTATGTCAGGAAGCTTTCAGGTAAATCTCAGCTTTTCTGGCTCTTTGGTTCTTAAGAAAAAGACTTTTAAAGATTTTTCCGATGTATTTGTATGTAAAACTTTGATCCCCTGTTGTGGCCCCCATCGTACCCCCAGGGACCTTGACTTGAACAAACTTGAATCTGCATTATGTCAGGAAGCTTTCATGTAAATCTCAGCTGTTCTGGCTCAGTGGTTCTGCAGAAGAAACTTTTTCATATATATTTGTATATAAAACTTTGATCCCCTATTGTGGCCCCATCATACCTCCAAGGGCCTTGATTGGAACAAGCTTGAATCTGAATTATGTCAGGAAGCTTTCATGTAAATCTCAGATTTTCTGGTTCAGTGGTTCTTGAGAATTTTTTTAAAAAAGATTTTCCCTATATATTTGTATGTAAAACTTTGATCCTCCTGCTGTGGGCCCATCATACCCCCAGGTGCCATGATTTGAACAAACTTGAATCTGCATTATGTCAGAACGCTCTCATGTAAATTTCAGCTTTTCTGGTTCCTCGGTTCTGGAGAAGATTTTCTTTATGTATTTGTATGTACAACTTTGATCCCCTGTTGTGGCCCCATCATACCACCAGGGGTCTTGATTTGAACAAACTGGAATCTCCATTACATTAATGTCAGAACGATCTCATGTAACTTTCAGCTTTACTGGTTCAGTGGTTCTGGAGAAGAAACTTTTTCATATGTATCTGTATATAAAACTTTGACCCCCTATTGTGGCCCCATCATACCCCCAGGAGCCTTGATTTGAACAAACTTGAATCTGCATTATGTCAGGAAGCTTTCATGTAAATCTCAGCTTTTCTGTTTCAGTGGTTCTGGAGAAGAAAATTTTTCTATATATTTGTATGTAACACTTTGATCCCTTGTTGTGGCCCCATCATACCCCCAGGGACCATGATGTGAACAAACGTGAATCTGCATTATGTCAGGAAACGTTCATGTAAATTTCAGCTTTTCTGTTTCAGTGGTTGTTGAGAAAAAGATTTTTAAAGATTTTCCCTATATAATTGTATGTAAAACTTTGATCCCCTACTGTGGGCCACATCATGCCCCCAGCTGCCATGATTTGAACAAAGTTGAATCTGCATTATGTCAAGAATCTTTCATGTAAATCTCAGCTTTTCTGCTTCAGTTGTTCTGGAGAAAAAGATTTTTCCTATATATTTGTATGTAAAACTTTGATCCCATGTCGTGGACCCATCATACCCCCAGGTGCCATGATTTGAACAAACTTGAATCTGCATTATGTCAGGAAGCTCCCATGTAAATCTCAGCTTTTCTGGTTTAGTTGTTCTGAAGAAAAAGATTTTTCCTATATATTTGTATGTAAAACTTTGATCCCATGTCGTGGCCCCATCATACCCCTAGTGGCCATAATTCGAACAAACTTGAATCTGCATTATGTCAGGAAGCTTCCATGTAAATCTCAGCTTTTCTGGTTCAGTTGTTCTGGAGAAGAAGATTTTTCCTATATATTTGTATGTAAAACTTTGATCCCATGTTGTGGTCCAATCATACCCCCAGTGGCCATGATTTCAACAAACTTGAATCTGAATTATGTCAAGGAGCTTTCGTGTAAATCTCAGCTTTTCTAGCCCAGTGGTTCTGGAGAACAACATTTTCCCTATATATTTGAATGTAAACCTTTGATCCCCTGATGTGGCCCCATCGTACCCTCAGGGGCCATGATTTGAACAAACATCAATCTGCATTATGTCAGGAAGCTTTCATGTAAATCGCAGCTTTTCTGGTTCAGTGGTTCTTGAGAAAAAGATTTTTAAAGTTTGCCCCTATATACTTGTATGTAAAACTTTGATCCCCTATTGTAGCCCCATCATACCCCCAGGGGCCTTGATTTGAACAAATTTGAATCTGCATTATGTCAGAACGCTCTCATGTAAATTTCAGCTTTTCTGGTTCCTCGGATCTGGAGAAGATTTTTATGTATTTATATGTAAAACTTTGATCCCCTATTGTGTCCCCATCATACCCCCAGGGACTTTCATGTGAACAAAGTTGAATCTGCATTATGTCAGGCAGTTTTCGTGTAAATTTCAGCTTTTTTGTTTCAGTGGTTCTGGAGAAGAATTTTTTCCCCCATATATTTGTATGTAACACTTTGATCCCTTGTTGTGGCCCCATCATACCCCCAGGGACCATGATGTGAACAAACGTGAATCTGCATTATGTCAGGAAGCTTTCATGTAAATTTCAGTTTTTTCTGTTTCAGTGGTTTTTGAGAAAAATATTTTTAAAGATATTCCCTATATAATTGTATGTAAAACTTTGATCCCCTATTATGGGCCACATCATACCCCCAGCTGCCATGATTTGAACAAACTTGAATCTGAATTATGTCTGGAAGCTTTCATGTCAATCTCAGCTTTTCTGCTTCAGTTGTTCTGGAGAAGAAGATTTTTCCTATATATTTGTATGTAAAACTTTCATCCACTGTTCTGGCCCCATCCGACCCCCATGGGCCATGATTTGAACAAACTTGAATGTGCATTATGTCAGGATGCTTTCATGTAAATATCAGCTTTTCTGGCTCTGTGGTTCCTGAGAAAAAGATTTTTAAAGATTTTTCCTATGTATTTGTATGTAAAGATTTTGATCCCCTATTGTGGCCCAATCGTACCCCCCAGGGGCCTTGATTTGAACAATTTGAACAAACTTGAATGTGCATTATGTCAGGAAGCTTTCGTGTAAATATCAGCTTTTCTGGCTCAGTGATTCTTGAGAAAAAGATGTTTAAAGATGTTCCCTATATATTTGTATGTAAAAATTTGATCCCCTATTGTAGCCCCATCATACCCCCCATGGGCCATGATTTGATCAAACTTGAATGTGCATTATATCAGAAAGCTTTCATGCAAATTTCAGCTTTTCTGGCTCAATGGTTCTGGAGAAAGAGATTTTTAAAGATTTTCAGTTTATATATTTGTATGTAAAATTTTGATCCCCTATTGCAGCGCCATCATACCCGCAAGGATCTTGATTTGAACAAACTTGAATCTGTATTATGTCAGGAAGCTTTCATGTAAATCTCAGCTTTTCTGCCTCAGTGGTTCTTGAGAAAGAGATTTTTAAAGATTTTCAGTCTATATATTTGTATGTAAAATTTTTATCCCCTATTGTGGCCCCATCATACCCCCAGGGGCCATGATTTGAACAAACTTGAATCTGCATTATGTCAGAAACTTTCATGTAAATCTCAGCTTTTTCGGCTCAGTGGTTCTTGAGTAAAGTATTTTTAAAGATTTTTCCTAAGTAATCGTATGTAAAACTTTGATCCCCTATTCCGGCCCCGTGGAACCCCCAGGGGCTTTGATTTGAACAAACTTGAATCTGCATTATGTCAGGAAGCTTTCATGTAAATCTCAGATTTTCTGGCTCAGTGGTTCTTGAGAAGAAGATTTTTTAATGACTCTACTCTATTTTTACCTTTTCTTGATTATCTCCCCTTGGAAGGTGGCCTGGCCCTTTATTTTAACAATTTAGAATTTCTTTTCCTAAGGATGCTTTGCACCAACTTTGGTTGAAATTGGTCCAGTGGTTTTTGAGAAGAAGTCAAAAATGTTAAAAGTTGACAGACGGACAGACAGACAGACGGATGCCGACTACGGGTGATCAGAAAAGCTCACTTGAGCTTTCAGCTCAGGTGAGCTAAATAGGAGAAAAATTGTATTTGCAAATTTCCGCTTGCATTAATTAACCTGCACCAACATTACACTAAATAAGCACATCTGACACTGCGAGTCTATTACTGGACTGTTGAGATTATTTGATGTTAACACATTTTATCCTCCAATATAAACACAACTTTATATTAGCATGCACATCAAAGTTGTTAAGGTAATTCCACCCTTCTAGAATTATAGGTTTAATCTTACATTTGATCGTTGATTCTTCAAACAAGAGTACCGCAAAAGGTACATAATACGCCCGTGAAATGCTTACATAGGGTGTTTTTCTTGTGCTATAATTTGTATAACTTTGCTTCAGGTAGTATCAGACATCATGAAGCTGTGACAAACTTTCATGTGAACAAAGTCTTAGCTTAAAAATGGAGATTTCCTCAAAATGGGCCGAGTTCAAAAACCTGTAATTTTTTCAAAAATGGAAAAAAATCAAAATCCTCCCCCAGATGCACATCTTCAATACCCATACAAACACTCCACAAAATAAGATGGTCCTCACTTGAAAACTGTGGGAGGAGTTGGGCGGACAAATTATGTACCCTTGATTGAATATTAATTTCCAAATAGACTAAGTTCAAAAACCTGTAATTTTCTCAAAAATTGTAGAAAATCAAAATCCATCGCACGTGCACATCTTCAGTACCTATACAAACACTCCACTAAATAAGAGGGTCCTCACTTGAAAAGTGTGGGAGGACTTGGACAAACAAATTATGTACCCTCCATAGAATATCAATTTCCAAATAGACCAAGTTCAACAACCTGTAATTTTCCCAAAAATTGTAGAAAATCAAAATCCATCCCACATGCACATCTTCAATACCCATACAAACACTCCACAAAATAAGAAGGTCCTCACTTGAAACTGTGGGAGGAGTATGGCGGATAAGTTATGTACCCTCCATATAATAATTATTTTCAAATAAAGGGGCAAAACTCCTGGAAAAAAGGTCGAAATAGATCAACATTGCAGGATGATCTAGAGTGACCCACAAAGAAGCTACAGAGCAAGTGTCAGCATATGTGAAAGGGAAATGAAATTATAAAGAGAAAACCCCGAACGGACGGACGTACATACATCGCTGTACCATGATACGTCCCGTCTAAATACGGGCGTATAATAATATATCTTAGTAACAAATAAAAATGATAAAATAAGTATGTTGCAGTATTAATGAATTTTTTTTATCAATTAGCAAACATATACCGGTTATCCACATCAGAAAATAGCAATTCTCCTTAATTAGCATTATCAAAATTTCACAAAAACTGGCTAAAACGATACAATAGTATTCATAACAATTTCATGAAACTGTTTCTTTAAAAAATATACAAAATGTTAGTGAAAAATAAAGGAAATCTTTCGCATAATGGATTTTATGAATAATTAAATGAAAACAAGAGTTATTACCCTTGTATTCAATATTCTTAAAACATGTAATATTGATTATTCATACATTTGAAATATTTTATGGTTTACAAGATTTTTTACAATAACTATTGAAAAGGACTCCAACAAAATGTATGTCCCTGTCATGCATGAATCTTTAAAATTAAATCATTGACTTTGTGAAATCTTACGACATCACAGGAAGGTGGAACTACATTAATAGAATATTAATAATCAACAAATGATCTGACTTCTGTTGTCTGTCTAATCATGAATTCATTGACAATTCTGCAATGAGACACTGGCATAGAGCTGCCGGCTAAGCTCATCTGCCATTGTGAGTCTACTACTGGACTGACTTAGTGCTTGTTACAATTGTCAATCAGTTAAAAAAATGAAATTTAATAACACATACTGCTAGAATGGCATCCTTGAAATCTTTGAAGCAATAAACATTTACATTGATAGACAGGCAGTACACAAATACCTACAATAAAACAAACTGAATCAAAACTTTTAACTGGCACAATTACATGTATATATTACCTAGTCTTACAAACTGTTAGATAAAACTGAACATGATTAAACTACACAAAATATTTTCCAAATACCCTTCCCCATTGAGTCTGTCTAAGAGTATGGTTGACATTATCCATTCTTGCATTATGCATGACATTGAAAGGAATAGACATGCATGTATATCTGATAATAAAATGGAATACCTATCTTATTTATCATTTTTAAGTTCCATTTTTGTTTTGTCCACCTTGTCAAATTTCTTACATGCAGAATGGTCAAAATTTCAGCAATAATTGCTTTTGAATCCTTATGATAATGGTTCTCTCTAATTGTCTGGTGGTGATGTTTCAGTCACAGTTTCATAATGCCCAACCCTACTCTCGTCCAAAGCAAATGAATTCCAGAATTTGAGTTTCCAAAGTCATGTTCAAGAGTCACAACTTGATTATCCTGATCACCACCAACAGTTACTAATAAATTGATCCCAAAATGCCTAGACATTGCCGAAACTGATTACTGTCCTGGAAAAGTGCTTAACTGCCTAAAATTATTTAGTTCCAGTTGAATTTCTAGATAAGTCATAAGATTACCATTAGAATGAAAGAAAACATATGAAAGGTATCCAAAGTTTGATCAGTTTCATGTATTGCTGCATTTCGTAGCTCTTGGTGATGATGTTGTTTTCTATAGAGCGCAAGACTAACAGACCTAAAGAAACAATTCCCATCCCCTACTATAGGTCGTACGTGAAGTCCATATGATGTCAGATACTCATCCTGATGGGTACTTTCAACAGGCTGTCCAGCACTCTTGGACAACATAGGGATTATTTTAGGATTAAAATTAAGAAAATTTAGGGCTAAAATTTGGAATTTCATAACTAAATTAGGGCAGCTTTAGACATTTACATGGTCTTACAATTTTGATAATAAAAGAAACTCACAAAAAATACTCTCCATGCAGGAAGGGTGTCTTCCAGCTATTATTGGCAATAACCTAAATAGTCTGACACATCTTTATCACAAAGCCAAAAGCAATAAACAGCTTGAAACATGAATTCATTGGTCAAATTTAGCTTGAATGCATTTTCAAAATTGCTAAAATAGAAATATATTTTTAAAAAATAGGAATTGACAGGGGAAATGAGGACTTTTTAAGGATTTCCAGAATCATCTAACATGTGTAAATGGCCCTCAATATTTATGACTATTAATTACTGAAATCTATAAAAGTGTAGCATCCGTGTTTAAACCCATCCATTAATATTAGACAATAGACTGACACTAGAGTTAATGAAGATTGAAATGGAGTATTGGTCATGGGAATATATTTTATGCTGATATAATATTCAATATTTGTTTTTAATACTCATTTTCTGTGTAGACCTTTCATCCCCTTTATTTACAATATGGTAATTTTGGTTTTGAACTTGGCTTCTTAATTTTGGAGAGGAAGTAGAAATTCAAAAAGCAGTAAATGACAATTTTAATAAGTCTTCAGCTCAGGCTAACCTGACATCCCCCGACTCTTACTTGTAGTTATATATATATATATATATATATATATATATATATATATATATATATATATATATATATATATATATATAAGTGGAGGTAAATGGTCAGAGGAATCTCAGATTAAATAATTCAGGCTAAGAACTGATGACTAACATATATATGTTACAAACTTTAATTTCTTTTTTAAAAACTTACTTGAAGCCATGACTCAGATGTAGGATTTATAGACACTGGCATCAGGTCAATCTAAAGGAAACCATTGAGGGTAGGGATCCTCTGTTCTCTACAATGAGCATGATAAGACTGAAATACATTTTTTCCACCTGCATATCTTTGATAGAATATTCCTTAAGTAAATATATTCATTGAAAATTGAAACTAGATGTCTCGCACACACGAGTATTCACGAAAGGCAAAGACAATGAACAGTGATCAATCTCATAACTCCTATAAGCAATACAATATAGAGAGTTGGGCAAACACGAACCCCTGGATATACCAGAGGTGGGATCAGGTATAGATATATAAGTGTGTGTGTGTGTGTGTGTGTGTGTGTGTGTGTGTGTGTGTGTGTGTGTGTGTGTGTGTTATGTATATCATCCAGAGATAGGTATAAACAGATCTACACAAGTAGTATTATAATAAAAAAAATATATATATCACAAAGCCGATAGAGTGTACTCAACTAGTTTCTTCAATTCTTCAGGAGTATATGAATATTGTTTAGAGTACATGTGTAACTAAGCAATATTCGACACACTCCTGAGAGAAATTAGTTGAGTATACTCTATTGGCTTTGTGATATATATATATATATATATATATATATATATATATAATTTAATATTTTTTGTATCCTTGTCTCTGATTGGTCAAATTCCAATTGAGGAACGCAGGTTATTTTTGTATAACCTGGTTTGGTCTGGGGACACACCCCCTTGAGAACCAGAAGCCTGAGCTATTTTTTCTTCTCTCTCTAAATTTACATTGCAGCACTGTTTTCAGCCTTCTATGGAATAGAAGATCAAATGTACAATAAGATACTTCGGTTTGATACACATACTGTTTTCTTGTTGTCAATTAGTATCTAGATCTACTTGTGCGCTAATCACTGTTGTAAATCATCTTTCTCTGTATGGTGATCGAAAAATTCTAAAATAGATTAAAAGAAAGATATTATATTCGAATTAATGATTTACCAAGTAAGCATTGTCCTGTTCATTTTCAAATATATTTCTCACTGGGGAAAGGGGGAGTATTTCATTGCTGATCCGCTTTTCAACAAAGCAAACAAAACAAGCATTTTGAGAGTATTACATGGGAATACAGTCCCCTACCGGTTGCAAAAATGACTGTACCACAAAATTATTCAAAGTTCATTATGTAGGTTATGGTAAAAGGAAAAATTGGGGAACCAGGATAGGAAATCAACTTCTATTCGAGTAGAGACTAGACCAGGAGAAAAAAAGAGAGAGATTTATAATTAGGTTTAATTAGGTCTTTAACCAAGTCAATAAACTGTGGCATGTAGGTGATCATGAATGATTTAGCTATATTGTTGTATTACTATGCTAGACGTTTTAATGAGTGTGGCACTCTTTTCTATAGAGAAAATTAACTTCGATTTAAATTCATGCTATTTTTCTATGTTCAAGGGCCATAAGAAAAATCAACGGACCGAGACGAAATTCGAACTTGATCTGTAACTTGTTATGGCAAAGTAAGGTACTAAATATCAAATGAATATCTGCAAGCACAACCAAAAAAAGTTCGGAAAACTGATAATTCATGCTATTTTTCTAAGTTTAGGGGCAATAACTGAAAAATCAACGGACTGAGATGAAATTCGAACTTGATCTGTAACTATTTATTGCAAAGCTAGGTACCAAATATCAATGAATATCTGCAAGCATGAATTAGTATGATGTGGAATGTGGAATCTGATTACTATTCCATTATTTTGTTGATCATCATTGATTCATATACTGTCTAGCCATACAGTATATGCATGTAAATATGTATATATGAATGTAGCGGTCAGCTGGGTTCGATCGCCGATGGCCAGTTAGCTTAGTTTGTAGAGCACCTGACTAGAGATTCAGGGGGCCCGGGTTCGAATCCCGGTCTGGTCCGTTGCATTTTCTACCTTCCTGTTACATTTGGTGCCATGAACCATCCCCTGGAACTGATAGGTGAAAATGTTTGCCAGGGAATAAAGATCCTGGGTTGATGTCTTCAGGTGTGAAGACATTTAAGGAGGGAAAAATGTAGCGGTCAGCCGGGTTCGATCGCCGATGGCCAGTTAACTCAGTTGGTAGAGCACCTGACTAGAGATTCAGGGGGGTCCGGGTTCAAATCCCGGTCTGGTCCGTTGCATTTTCTCCCTTCCTGTTACATGTGTTTTTTGCATGCTTACCTTGTGATATTTTATTTTGTCTGTGATAGTCGATTTAAGAACTCTGTAGACCCCATGTCATTTGTTACGATTGTATACAGTGTTGACTTTAAATAAAACTTACTTATTTTAAAACTGCACAATGTAATACAGTTGAGCTTGACTTGTCAATATGAAATACGATGATCGAGTGCCTGTAATAAACCATTTGAATAAATAACATGCAAATTAAATTGTCCCGAAACATTTAACCTATCGATACCACTAATTTATACTTCGAGCTAACCGACCTACAGAGATCAATTTTATAACCACATTCTCATGCTTGTTCTGTATGTGAAACTGCATTTAAAAGAAATGTTGCAGGATATCCATCTTGAAAGGGCATTTATGATCCGTTTATTTAAAAATGTACTTTCAGTGAAATAATCCACTAACAACATGATGAATATTAGGCCTACTTCCGAAAAAGACTTTCAAACTCTGTGCCATGTTATATGAAGAAAGTGTCAGAATTAGCGCATGCGCAAGGGTGCGTCCATTTACCCAAATGGACCCAAATGAACCCAAATGGAGGTCAAATGGAACATATAATTGCTACCTTATATGACTAACTTACATATCGACCTTTAAAAAAGTATACTAGTTATTTATCGAAGTACGCTTTACAAACTTATACCTATGCTTTGTGGAAAATTTCTTACGTAATAATAGAAAGAAATACTAATAAATTATCATACAGTGGGATTGTTAGCCGTTATCAACAGACATAAAAACAGAATATGTCTATAGAGGAATTTTTATCAATCGAAATAAGGAATATTTTTTAAAAACTTTTAATTTGTTAAATTAAATTGGAATTCAAAATAAGTTAAAAATTGAAGAACTTATTACATACAAAAACAATTGAATAAATGGAACTACTATACATACTATTTACAACAAAACTTCTTACATGGATGGAGCTAATAAAAATCAAATGCATGTATGCTTGGAATCAATAAGACTACATATTATTTACAACAAAAGTATTTAACATGCACTATGTAGATAAAGCTACTTATTGATTAATAAATCATATGAATGACTAAACTTTACGTAATACCTATTATACATCAAAACAAATATTATCAAAATTGGTACCGTATAAGTTTTACATTTACAACAAAACAACCTTACATGCATTATATATATAAAGCACCATACAAAAGCACATTGAATTATTGGATCTACCAAATACATACTATTTACAGCCAACTTTTTAACATCCATATGCGTGACATTTTATTTCTCTCTTTTTTTTTAATCTATTTTTTTTTTTTTTTTTGATTGTTGTTTTTGTTATGTTTTTGTTTTGTTTATGTTTTGTGTTTGTTTGGGGTTTTCCCCTGTTTTATCCTACGGAGACTAGACGTTTTCACAGGCACCTGAAGTATGGATATTACTACCCCCCCCCCCCCCCCATTCATTTTATTATACCGGTAGAAGGCCAATCTCTAAAGCTTACAAAAAGCGTGAAACGATTACATGAATCAAAAAGCGATGAGATAGACTGGGAATTCACACATATACATGGAATCTGTTTCAAAATCATGCCAATGGAGATTAGAATCCTAAATATATTTAAAAAGGTTGCAAAACTTGCACGTACATTGTGTAAATCGTTCTCTTAAATCTGTGTACTCTAAACACAATATACAAAAGAGAAACGTGGACAATTTCTTATTTTCTGAAGAATTATGCATAATCGATATTCTTTACGTAAAACAGACTTACCTTTAGAAAGAATAATCAGGAAGAAAAGAATCTTCGTCAAAACTAGTGTTTTTTAAATGTAAAGGTCTCATAATTATGTTCTCAAACACAATGATTTGATTTCTTATTGGTCAATGCAATTTACTCCTAATACATGGCGATTCTTTTTTATGCAAAAATTAGAGGATATTATAAAAACGACAATTTCACATATATTGTACACAATTAATTTTTATATATGATATCTATATACTTCAATATGAAATACAATAAATTTTACATATATTGCACACAACTTCATCTTTATATACATTATGATATCTGTATACACTTTGATATAGAAAGGAATATCTTTTTATTTAATATTATGAAATGTTCAAATACAAATAATTAAATTCATGCATCAATTCATAATTATTTATTTCCATATGTAAACTCATTATTACTCTTTGTAGACTAAGGGATTGGTCAATATTTATTGGGGTGGGAGGAACAGTGCATATTCTATATTTCCATTTTTTAAAGACCCTATGTTCTATCTTCTAAAGAATACAAAAACGTTGCTGTCCTATATCAGATGTGTACTTAAAAAGTGGGTGTCCTATTCCAAGAAATAAATATTTATGTATGATTAAACACCATTTTTACTTCATTCTAAAAAACTCTGGAGTTCTTCATGATTGTCTCTCCAGTTATATCAGCTGAAGGATTCAAGTTCCTGAGAAACTTTCCTTTACTTTGTCACGTTTGTTCAGTAATTTGTCTACTGTCTAGTGTTACAAATCTCATTATTTTCATCTTATTTTTTTTTCTTTTTGTTAAATTCTTGTTTAAAGTGCTACATTTTGCATATTTTTAATTACTGTTTTACTGCATTGTTGTCTCATGTACTTATAAGTATTTTTCACATCTCAGTATTCTCTATGAAAGGTGAAGATAGCTAACAGAAATCAATCTCATAACTCTTATAAACAATACATAATAGAAAGTTAAGCAAACACGGACCCCTGGATTTACCAGAGGCGGGATCAGGTGCCTAGGAGGAGTAAGGATCCTCTGTCGACCGGTCACATCTCTGTGAGCCTTACATCTTGATCAGGTAAACGGAGTTATTCGTAGTCAAAATCAGTGTGCCAATAACGGTTTAACACTCGGTATGAAACAATTCACACAGCATTTGACCCATGCAGTGATAGGTTGTAATGGCAAACTATCAAATTATTAAAGATGTTTTTAGACTTAAGTTAGGTCTGTATCTTTCAAGTTATGACTGGTGAACCATTTTTATTTTCTATGATTGAAATCCCTCCATGCAAAACTTACATGAAATTTTTGCATTTTTATTCACAGCTGAATACTTCTTTTGTGATTTTAAAAATGACTACATGTTTTAATTAATATCAAAGGTCCAGTATCTTATTGCAAATTGCCTTTAGTATATTCAACTTGGACATGAAATAAAGCATGCACACAATTCAGTATTATTATTTTTAAAAAAGATAGTTGAATTAAAAGTTTGAAATACTTTATATTATATTTTTTGCTCTTTGCTACATTTGCAAAAAAATATAGCTGTCCTATCAGTGTTGAAAATATAAAAAAAAAAGTTGGAGTCCTATCAGTATGCAAGTCAAAATAAATGTGTGTACTATTACATTTTGCACCGGTCCCAGCTCCCCAATAAATATTGATCGATCCCTAATACATATTTAGATTTCCATTTCATCATTAATCTATATAATTCATATTTAGATTTCTATTTGGGTCCATTTGATTTCCATTTGGGTCCATTTTGGGTTCCATTTGGGTAATTCGACGAACCGCATGCGCAATAGCCTAGTCAGAAATTCGGAATTCCCCAATTCGGAATGAAAATGGATTTTCAAATTGAAAGGGTATGGGACATTACGTTATTAGGATCATACGCACAAAAATAATTTCATAAATCATATTAATCCGTTAATTTGCTATTTGTTGTAAGTGCTGAACGTTTCAGTTTTGATGCACAGGTGCTTGTGGACAGGACTTCCGATACCTCTCCTACTAAACAGAGTACGATAGAGTACTTTAGAGTACGCTAGTAACATTTCATAATTTAATGCAATTTAACTGCTGTTCGTAGATGTTCTTACTTTAGTTTAACCTATTAAATGTATATCTGGAATATATTGTGTTTGTTTTCATTATACTTTTTCAAAACAAACTACTAATAATCGGGATCGGGATGCCGTAAATCTTCAATATATCTAATGTTTTCTGGTCAAAATATCGCTAAAATACCAAATACTTTTGACAAGTATTGCACTTTTATTTTATAATCATCTTTATTTAAGTGGTATACATACAAATAAACAATTGAATTGCATTAAATATTGAAATTTTACTAGCGTACTCTAAAGTACTCTAACGTACTCTGTTTAGTAGTACCTCTTCCGGTACCCCCTTCTTGTATTTTTAAATGTTCAATTCCTTGGGTATTTCGGACCTATTATTGATGAAATATGTAACTTCAAAGGCTATCTATTTTAATGGCATACACAATGAAATATTGGACTGACGGTAAAACCCAGGAATAAAGACTACTCTTCGTTGTGCGAGAAAACATTATTTATCAAATACAATATTCAAGGTGTGAAATATTCCAGTAAATTATACGAAATGAGTGTTTCGTGTAGAATCCAATTTTACTGTATATGAAATCGTTTAGGCACCACAGTTATAAATCCATGTCACAACCATTCATTTAAACACATGTACATTAAAGTCGCAAATTCACTGTTACATCCCCGGCAGTGATGTTTATTTCTTTTCCCGATCCAAAGGAAACACTTTCATTGAGCTTCACTTTTTTCGGCTCCGGCGAGGACACTGTGGACGGTTTATGAATCAAATCACTTTAAACTCTGTAATTGTTCATCAGAGGTGCGTTTGTAGTTGCGAATCGCAGATGACCTGTGACCAACTTTTTCCCGCTATAAGTTGCTCGTCAACACCCGTAGCATATAGGCGTGTGGCGGCAGTAGCCCGAAGAGAGTGATTTGTAAAAAAAGAAAAATAACTAAAAAACCCCCATCAAATCCTGCCTCTCTACACATTTTGGCCACAATCTGTTGCAGTTGATGTACTCCGACTGGGACGTCGTCGTACCATACATTCCACTTAGGAGCGATTTTTGGTCTGAGATATAATGCATTGCATTTTCCACTGCTGGGGCTACAAATGATTAAAAAGAAATTTGTATGCAACAAAAATGAAAGAAACAAAATAAAAACTGTGAAATTTTTTTAAATATATTTAGGAGAATTTGTAGAAATAATGAATAATCTTACCACAAACTCATGTACTTTTCAATCATCTGAATCCATTTCTTCCAGGCACCCGGACTAAATGCTAAATTAGCGCTGCGGCTTCTGTTTTTATACCAGTTATAGGCCTACGTGTCAGTATCATATTATTAGGGTTCCCAGAAAGGAACGTGGGATATCAATGTTTTGTTTTATCGAAAAGATTCTTTCCGAACACCCTTCATGTACCGTCATTCACCCAAAAAAGAAAACCAGTTTTGTTGAGTACAATCTTCAGACAATAGATTTTAAAAATCAGTTTGTGAGAACAAAGTCAGAATCAAAGAACAATCTAGTTCATTTATCCTTAATCTTGAAGTCACATCTAGTTCATTTATCCTTAATCAGGAAGTCACATCTAGTTCATTTATCCTTAATCAGGAAGTCACATCTAGTTCATTTATCCTTAATCAGGAAGTCACATCTAGTTCATTTATCCTTAATCAGGAAGTCACATCTAGTTCATTCATCATTTAATCAGGAAGTCACATCTAGTTCATTTATCCTTAATCAGGAAGTCACATCTAGTTCATTTATCCTTAATCAGGAAGTCACATCTAGTTCATTTATCCTTAATCAGGAAGTCACATCTAGTTAATTCATCGTTTAATCAGGAAGTCGCATCTAGTTCATTTATCCTTAATCAGGAAGTCACATCTAGTTCATTTATCCTTAATCAGGAAGTCACATCTAGTTCATTCATCATTTAATCAGGAAGTCACATCTAGTTCATTTATCCTTAATCAGGAAGTCACATCTAGTTCATTTATCCTTAATCAGTAAGTTACATCTAGTTCATTTTTCCTTTAATCAGGAAGTTAGATCTAGTTAATTTATCCTTTGACCTGGAAGTTATATCTAGTTCATTTATCCTTAATCTGGATGTCACATTTGCTATTTTTTACACAGTGCTTTTCATATAGGTGTGTTATAACATTTTGATATTGTCATATATTTATATCTTTCAGGTCTGTGCATTAAAATGGAAAGTCTCAATCTTCTATACAGGTATAGCTGATACGTACATAAACTTAAAACATTGTTGTGACGTCAGTTCTTTGTCTTGACAGTACTTTATTTTTCATACTGTACTGAACATAGTCCAGTATTATTAAGAGCAGGCCAATATTATGAGGAATACTGTTTTAGATAGAACAATGTTTTAAGTAAGATACAAGACTCCGATGGTCTATTATGTCAGTTACGGGACGGAACACTCGCCGCTACGCGGCTCGTGCTAGTTCTGTATCTGATATGATAGGCTAACTTCGTCTTGTATCACTTACATACAAATGTAAAGCATTTTTCACTTCATAGAAAATATCTACCTTCTTTCGATTTATTTAGTGAAGGAATGCCGAACTTGAGTACAAATATCGATGACGTTCCCATTCAAATCCTGCTTTTGAAACCACTAACCTGTATAGTAGTAAAATGTACTTGTTTAACGTTCACCAGGATAACATAGGATGTACCCAATAATTTATAGAACTTATCATAACTGTAGAAATAGACAGAAGCTTACCTTGTACACGGTCAGGTACGAACACGTCAACTGATCAGTGGTTTACTTACATTGTACATGTCGTTATCTATTAGCAGAGGTATACATTTTGGCACTTCACCTTAAGTTGATGGCGTCTCTATACGAGTGCAAAATGTTCAAAAGAGAGGTTAAATGATATATCAGAAGGAACATAAAAATAACATACCAATAAACAAATACATTTAAGATAGACATACGGTCATCAAATTGACAATATTGAGATCTTTACAAAATCTGCTGCGTAAAATACATTCATTCTTAAAAAACATTTGTGCCATTGCATTACATATCTTTCAATATACACCACACAGCCATTCTATCACACTGTACGCTGAGCTATCATACTTAATCTGATGACGTGTTGTTAAATAAATGAAGTCATGAACATCGACAGAACGACGACACCTTTTACGTCATAGTGTTCCTGTAAAGGAAAGGCTAGCGTTTAGAAAGTGATTTCTAACATACACATAAACTGCGCATGTGTGTGCAGTGACGTGTGAAATGAATGTCGTGCTGAGAGATGTCTCACAACCCTCTTTATCTGTAATGTTTGGAAAAGATTCACTTCTATCACTGTGATTAATGTTGACGATTCGTTTCAAAACATTTACATTTCTAAAATATCTGGAATTAAATGAGTGACCTTCCAGAATACACGTTGAGTTGTGTGATTAAAATAAAGAGTTGATTTTTATAGACATACGAATCCTACTCCTCTTAGTACACATAATTCACGGACGAGAAAACTTTTACCCGGTTCAGTCCTGCACCGACATCACGCTGGCAGATATCCCAGTGGAGGTGTATCAGAAATGTCTAGAAAATGACCGGGTCATTCATTGCTTGCCAGATGACAATGACGTGTTGGGGCTTAGCTGTTTCTCCATTCTCTGGATAGCAAAAGGTACGTCAATGAATTCTGATCACGTGGTTCACGAATGAAAATTATTGAAATTTATTCAACTGCATAACATAACTGACTTCGCTGTTTATAAGCTAATATGCATCAAGTTATTTTCCAGTCATACACTTCGATTTGAAGGGAATCAAGACATGCATTGATATATGAGAGATTCAAATCAAACTCGGTTTTCGTCCGTCGTGTGTTAACAATTGAACATTTTTAACTTCTTGATAACTACCAGTCCAATTCTTTTCAAATTTGGTATGAAGTATCATTGGAACAAGGGGGACATACATTGTAAATTTCAGGACTTCAGCACCCCTGGGGTCTTAGGGGCTGGCAAAAAATGCCCAAAATTGATTAATTTTCCAAACTCTTCTCAAGAACTACATACGTGTAAGAAAAAGTAAATGCATGGTGATGTGGAACAGGAAGGACTCTACCAAAATTGTAAATTCCATGATCCCCGGGGTAGGGGTTTTGACCCCAGGGCGGGGCCAAACTTGTTATATAGTGTTTATGAGTGCTATTGATACTAAATTGAAAGTAAATAGATATTTAGAAAGAGCAGATAGTCCTTTACCAAAATTGGAAATTTGATTGTCCCGAGGGTAGGCGTTTTGGTATGGGGCCAAAATGGTCAGTTATCAAATGTGTAAACAATAGACATTTTTAACTTCTTCTTGATAACTATCATTTCAATTCTTTTCAAATATGTTATGAAACATATTTGGAACAAGGGGAACATAAATTGTAAATTTCAGGCCTCCAGCACCCCTGGGGTCCTAGGGGCGGGGCAAAAACTGCCCAAAATTGACCAATTTTCAAAAATCTTCTTCTCAAGAACTGCACACGTGTAAGAAAAACTAAATGCATAATGATGTAGAGCAGGAAGGCCTCTACCAAAATTGTAAATTTCATGATCCCCGGGGTAAGGGGTTCTGACCCCAGGGCGGGGCCAAACTTGTTATATAGGTTTTATGTGTAAAACACTTGAATAACAACTTCTTTAATTAACACTATTTATACTAAAGTGAAATTAAATGGATAGAGCAGGTAGTCTTTTACCAAAAATTGTAAATTTGATGATCCCCAGAGTAAGGGTTCTGATCCCAGGGTAGGGCCAAACTTCGTAAATAGTATTTATGCGTAAGTTTGCCGATACTGTATAAAATTTAAATGCATACTTGCAAATGTTTTAATGTTAATACACCTATTATTTAAATCCTTTCATCAGTGTATGCACTTTTGAGGGCAGTGAAAATTTAAGAACACATCTTGTTTTATATTGTTGCTGAACATTATAATTTAGCTTAGATATTCAGAACAGGAAATTGTTTTCTAGATTTCATAGCCCATGGAAGTAGTGATACTTTTTCACTAGTATTCAGGTGACCGATAAGGCATGTGGGTCTCTTGTTGAGTGTGTAAACGTTCAATTGAGCCAGAAACTATATCTTGTACTACTTAGACGATTGACTTTTTTACAGTGTAATATTAGACGATCGTGTTCAAAGTATTACCTATATGGTTGAAGTATTACCCAGGAATAGTAAAAAAAAATTTAGTAATCATTCAAAAACCCGCCAATCAAGGTAATGGGAAAATCAAAATGAACAGATACTTACGTAAATTGATAAAAATTTAGCTGATGTCAAGGATGACGGGTATGGTGGCTGTTGTGTAGTTTGTGTCGTGGAAACACAATTTTCTCTGTGTTCTGTCGGTTGAGTTTGATACGTATAACGAAAACCCCAAAAATCTACCAGATAAGCTATTTGTCGAACCTGAATATTAACCAAAAGTTATAATATATCGTCATAAGAAAACGCATTGTAACTCACCTTATTTAACTGACAAAGAAATACTTTCGTAACTATTTACAAGCAAAGCTTCCTTGTAAATACAAGAAGTCATGTTTGAGTCATATCAATAAAATAACCCCATAAATCGCTGCAAAATCTGAATTGTTTATCACTTATTCGAACCTGTATTTTAAATTTCTATGTATGTACACCTATGTATCAGTCTATTCTGTCTTATGTTACGAGTATTTGGAGGAAAGAGGGGGTTATAGTTATAATGATTAACAGACTGAGAGATAGACGGTAAACATATCTAAAGTATGATATAGCCTATTCTGATAGCAATGATTCTTGTAAAGGAAGATGCAAACATCCTAATGTTTCAATTTGCAGTCGTATGATCTAAACGTGCACACAGATTGGGCACCATTTAGCTCGCCTGAATCGAAGGCTCAGATAAGCTTTTCTGATCACGTTCTGTCTGTTCGTCTGTCCATCTTCCTCTCTGTCGAAAAATTTGAAATATATGAAGTATGCCCCTTTTAAACCTTTGAATTCTTTTAAGTGCTGTACCGATGGTGACATGGACCTAGGCCTGGAAATTGTTCTAGCCATTTTCAGTTTGATGTATAATGTAAGAAACCTTGCAGTATACATACAGGTATATTTATACAATAATCAAACTACTGATAAGCGGAAGCATGTTTGTAAGTACAAAATTATACTTCAACTTGGCGTTTGATCTTGTGACTTGAAAATCAAGAAGGGTATCCAACCACTGTCTCAAGTCTACGTACTGTCAAATGATTCTCAGATATCAAGCAAACAATATTTTTCGATATTATAGTAGTCATATGGGTCATATGGAGACGTCACCTTTGCCTATGAAAAGCTACAAAATATTGGCCTGTGTTCGGCGCCAAACAAATTTTCCTCACGTTGGACTTTATTGATATATCATGGGGAATACATTCATTCCGTATGATGAATTATATTTTATTCTATGATTCATTCTAAAGAATCACCGTTCTTGGTGACGTCTCCATATGAGTGAAAAATTGTCGAGCGAGATGTTAAGCAAGATACAATCAATCAATCATTCTATCCATGTTACATTTAAACATAAATCTGGTTTTCATTTTCGTCATGTTTTGTTTAAATGTAGCAGGTGTCGTTGAAACACATACTAAATGCACTTTTGTCACAATATACATTTTCTTTTGAAATATTTCGTCTCTTGGAGTTTTATAGTTAACGCACATTTTCATACCACTCTATCTACAAAGGTGGTGTGAGTTCTTGCAACTTGTACCTGTTCTCAGATGCGTACAGGGCGTTCGGGATCGGCAGGAATTTGTACTCTAGATTCGGAATCCAGATTTAATTACCGAGTTGCATGCCCTTTGTTTGAGAAAATTCCGTTTATAGAGTATCACAGAAAATGACTGAATGATCTCTGTGACGTAGGCCATCCAAACAATTGCAGTAGGCACTTCCGCCAAAAAAGAATTCATAAGCTGCTAAGGCGGGTTACTATTTGTTCTGCGATGCTTACTACCTTCATCAGCCGATAAAACAACAAAGAAAGACATTTTATTGTTTATATTGTTATGTATTTTTTTGAAAATATAGACTAGATTTAAGTGATAAAATACCATATCGTTGACCCACTCGTTACTTTAATTGAAAGAGCGAACTCCCCCGTTGACCTTGACAACACTCCATATTTGGTAATGGTTATGCATATCAAACTGGATCGAACTACTTAGCAACAAACGTATTCATGATGAATCAAAGGAAATATAAGAGGAAAGGTTCAGTGAATGTAAATATTGACTAATCAAAATAGAAATGAAGTGTGTGGTTATTGCGTTCAGAACTGAAGTTATTGGTGACAATTCGTAGATGATGTTTGGTTTATTCTCGTGACTAAAACACAAACAAAACATCATGTGCCATATTCCATAATCCAATATCACAGGTAAATGTCCGTATTACAACGACTATCAAGGAAACCTAGATGAGAAGACCTGCACAGGAGATCCTAATCTTTGCCCTCCAAAACAATTCAAGTCTCCATCGTCAGTCTTATGTAAGTAGTGATTAATAACCTTTGGAAGGTATAGATTTGTTTAACATAGCTACATATATACTTTGTACACTGTATTTAACTTTGCATCCGCGGTAGATCAGTGGTAGAGAGCTCGCTTCATAACTCGGAGGAAGGTCGTGAGTTCGAGCCCCGCTCGTGTCATGGCCGCGTCAAACTTATTACGTACATATAGGTAGTGTTTGCTTCTTCACCAAACGTTCGGCATATAGAAGTGAGAATCGCGGGTCTTTGAGATATGACCTCTAACATGGAGGTCCTTTGTCATGGTAGGCATTGGCACGTTAATGGAACCTCACTGTTCCGCGGTTTGGTGAAGACGTCAGTCCAAATATCCAGCCTAGCCGAATCTCGGCCCAGATTAATGAGCGCTAAGCATAGGACTGCACTCACAGCTGGTGACGTGTCAATATGAGTAAAAACTTCTAGAAGGGACGCAAAACAAACAATAGTTTGCATTCTGTAATCTTGCTCTTTTAAAGAAATGCTAATGAAAACAATCATTATTTTTATACTGTAAATTCAAAAGACATCAAATGATCATGTATTGATGAGTCAATTTAAAGAGCATGAAAGAGATGATGAATTCACTCAGAGACTGCTCTTTTCAAAGACAACTAGTTTACAGCATATATATATATATATATATATATATATATATGTATATATATATATATATATATATATATATATATATATATATATCTGGCACAGAAAATTAAAAACGAAAAAAAAAAACAATCATCTGCAGTGTTCCCTTTATGCAGTTTATTAATGCAGTGTGTATTCTTTGTATCCGGGGTGTTTAGTTGTTGCTATTGATTTTATTGTTATTGTATGCTGGTTTTTTTAGTGTTACTCTTTATTCCTTTTATGCGGTCTCTAGTGTTAACAATTTTAGTTTTTATTTTTATTCTTATCTTATTGTGTTATTTGATAAATTTTCATGCTCATGTCGGGTATGACCTGTCGACAGGTGATACTTACTCCTCCTGGGCACCTGATGATGATCCCGCCTCTGGTGTGTCCAGGGGCCATGTTTATTCAACTTTTTAATTTGTATTCCTTATAGGAGTTATGAGATTGATCAATGTTCATTATCTTCACCTTTCATGTATGTGCAAGCCACTTGTGTGTGGCTTTGTAGTGCTACAACGTGCTTCACTGTCTCTCTCATGTCAAATATTTTTGGTACTACATTACATACAAGTTAGAGAGAGAGAGAGAGAGAGACAGAGAGAGAGAGAGAGAGAGAGAGAGAGAGAGAGAGAGAGAGAGAGAGAGACCTCTCTAACACGAACAGCTTTGTATTCACTATTTGTATTTACCTGAGGATGGATGTTAATATCCAGAAAGCGCTAGTTTCAAAATTTGATAAGCATCATAGTTATTTTTCTGTTTAAAAAATTAATAACTGCATAACTGGCAATATTGCGTCCAAGTGAAATCAAAAACGTCTTCAACAAACTTGCACGTGCATTTCATGCCATGGGAAATGCGTTTCGCATCACAGTTTATGCTTTTGCTACCATTGCACGATTTTCACTCAGGCATCGGTGTCTGATTCTTTCTAAAATTTCAAACTCTCTTGAGTGTTTGCACTACGTTTATCAACACAATGCCCCCTCAACGTGTAAGGCGTCGTCTGACGACAGAACAACTGGGCAGATGTATTGGAATGCTTGACGTTGGCTATTCAAAACGTGACGTTGCAAATGCACTAAAAGTCAGCCAGAGTGTTGTAAACAGGGCCTGGAACCGACAGCAAACTTTTGGTACAACAGCACACCGACATGGGAGTAGTCGTCAGAGGTCGACAACCCACCGCCAAGACCATTTTGTGGCTCTTCAGGCACGATGCCATCCCTTCTGGACAGCAACCAGCCTACGTAACGACCTCCTGAACACCTTGGTGGTGAATGTGTCGACTCAGACGATACGGAATCGGCTTCACAATGCAGGTCTCAACTCGAGAAGGGCATGTGTTTGAATCCCTCTGACTGTTCGACACCGGCAGGAGCGATTGGACTGGGCTGAAGATCATGTCACTTGGACACAGAACGATTGGGTTCAAGTTCTGTTCACCGATGAGTCCAGGTATTGTTTGGACTTTACAGACAGGAGGCACCGAGTGTGGCGACGACAACTTGAACGTTTCCATGATGCCAACATCAGTGAACATGACCGTTATGGTGATGGATCCATCATGGTCTGGGGTGGAATCAGCAGGGATGGAAGAGCAGATCTTCATGTCCTGGAGAGAGGAACAATGACGGGGGTGTGGTACCGGGATGAGATCCTCGATGTTTACGTCAGACCCTACGCTGGTGCTGTTGGCCCTGAGTTCATCCTGATGGATGATAACGCCCGTCCTCATCGCGCCAGGGTGGTGGAGGAGTACCTTCAGCAGATGACAATTGTCCGTATGGACTGGCCAGCGCGCTCGCCGGACTTAAACCCGATTGAGCATGTATGGAACATGCTGCAGGTTGCCCTTTCACGCCGTAGAGCACAACCCACGACTTTGGTAGAGCTCGGAAACGCCCTCGTGGAAGAGTGGAACAACCTTCCTATTGGAAACATCCGGGTGCTTATTGACAGCATGGCTTGACGTTGTCAAGCCGTCATTGATGCAAGGGGAGGCCATACCCGGTATTGACACTTCATCGACTAAGTGTAATGATGGACTATCCCCAAAAATGTGTAATTCTTTCTCTGGTTTGCTGTTAACTTTTTGTAATGAAATGCCTTTTGGTGTTGTTATCAGATTTCAAGCATTCCGTATTCATAAAAGTTCATACCGTTCATGAATTTTCATTCATAACCTGTGTAAACACGTTTCTGAGTCAAATTTATGTCTTTTGTTATGTTAGTGGTAAATTACACACATATAACCTAGTGATCCTTATCAAATTTTGAGTAGTATATTTTGGAACTGCATATTTCGACTTTGAATAAAATGTATTTGATCACTGCTTCCGACACGTTGAGTTTTATTATATTTACTGGATTTTAAGAATGATATATCAAATAGAAAACAAATATCTGTTCATTCTAGCCCTGAAACCGTATTTCTGGTCGAAATTTATCTGGAATGTATCGTTGTTGCCATACTGTTCACGTGTTTGATCTTCAGAACTACAGGATTTAATTCTACTAAACCGGCACAGAGAATCCTTGTTCATATGATCCACAAGGAAATATCAGGAATTGGTAGGCTGTAGGTTGGGTCTTCTACATATCTTTTCCACCACTACGAGGCTAAACATGATCTTGCTTTCGCGAATAGATTCATTTTGTTAATTCGTATGACCGTCAGTGGAACAAATGGATCATACAGTTTTACACCTATAAAGCGACTGTTTAAATGTCTTCTATTGAAATATTTCACGATGTTTCGTGTATTTCAGACAAAGGCTGTTACA